>NC_056744.1:1770330324-1770355324 GCF_019279795.1 Protopterus annectens
AACTAGCTTGACAAAATCTTTGTATAGCCATATCAATAGCTATACAGAGTGAACTGTGCCCACTCATATTAAGAATAAGATAAACTCAAAAGACAACCCACCCTAGTAGAATCACAGTATCAATTGATTATTCAACAAAAGAAAAACAAGCTTGGTCAAGTGTAGGACAAACAAAGCTATACATACTAAAAGTCATCTGATCAATCTAAACCGGCAGCTAAAAGAATTAATTAATACTTGAAAAGCTACACTTGAAGAAACAAATAGCTTGTCCATAATCTCAGGGGAAATACACAACAATGTGCAGAACTTATTGTAAATGGCATCAACCACCTTTTGGCTGACAGGTTCAGCTCAGATTTCTCAACCCACTGCCCCTGATAGTCCTGAGGAAATACCATGCCATAATCCCCCCCAATAATTACTAGGGAACAGGTCATCAATGCACTTTCCAAGGCTAAAAACACTGCATCAGTGGGCCCCAGTACCATCTGGGGATGTTTAATAAATAGCATGAAACATGACCTCTCTGGTCCACTTGAAGCACTTTTCAGCTGAAGCCTATAGTTTGATTGTGTGCCCAAGTAATGGAAAATGGCTACAGTCATTCCCCTGCACAAAGGAGGTCCAACCACTGATTTGGGTAACTACAGGCCCATAAGTCTGACCAGCCTCATGTGTAAGGCCATGGAAAGAATCAGCATAGACATGATAAAAGAGGACATTAGTGACCTGCAAACACTGGACTCATTACAGTTCAGCTTTCTTAAAGTAAGGTCTTGTGTATTATATCTGGTGGACTTTTTTGAGAGGGTTACCAAAGCACTGAAAGAAAGTAGGAATGTGCACAGAGCTTACTTCAACCTGTCCAAGGATTTTTATACAACACCCCATACAGGCATTATAGACAAGCTGACTAATTTAGGTATAAACCATTTTATCACACACTGGATAGCCAACTGGCTCACTGATAGGTCACGGGAGGTGAAAACAGGTGAGGCCGCCTCCACCAAGAGGCCAGTCACTAATGGAGTCCTCAGAGTTTGGTACTGGGCCCACTTTTTTTGGCATCTATTTATCTAAAATGGAAGCAAATACTAAATGTCTATGGCTGACTAAATTTGCATATGATTGCAAGCTGGGGGTTATCATTGACTTCCCTGCAGATACTAGCATTCTTCAAAAAGGTCTGTCTCTGACTAACAAATGGTTCCAAAACCATGGTCTTAAACTCAACGCTAAGAAATTCATAATTGTATCCTTTGGGATGTCAACCATCTTGTCTAATTACCATGTTGATAATATGCCCCTTAAAGTTGACCCAGTAGTCTGAGATCTGGGTATGCACATAGACAGTAACCTTAGCTTTGACTACCACATGGTCATGATGGTGAGGAAATCCTTTTATGTTGCACAACTTATAAATAAGGACATGGTATCTAGGTCCAAAGAGGTCATTATCCCACTGTACTCTGCCCTTAACAGACATATCATGGAGTACAGTGCCCCCTTTGGTATGTACCTGACCAGGAATATGTAGCAACTAGACCAACCTCAAAGGTTCCTTATAAATACAAGGCATAACAAACCTTCCTTATGCAGAGCACCTTACAGCCCTTTCCCTCTACTCAGTCTCCTATTGATTGCAGGGCATCCACAAACCCCACACTTATGAATCTCCTACATATTTGTAAGTCAAACAGTACTAGAAGTACAAGGCCTAAGGACCTAAATTTTGTCTGTAACTTAAACAGAACATGTTGGAGACATATATGTGCCCCAGATACTGCCCCTCCTGTGGAACAGGCTTCCTATCCATGTGAAGCTGTGTTTATCTATTACCCAGTTTAAGTGCAATCTTAACCAGTGGATGGGGACTAGGAAATCTACACCGGGCCTGGCACCCATGCCCCTCATGGACAAAGGTAGCTTATAAATGCCTGGCCTTCAATGTTCTATTTGGATACAGGATGTTGTTATTCTTCCAGGAAAACATGGCTAGGCTTAGAAAGGCCCCGTGGTTTGTTAGCTACAAATCTATAAAATGTGATTATGTTTAAAAAGACAACTGTTTACTGATATGTAAATGATTTAAGGGTAAAATATAACTAACCATGCCATTATAATTTGAACTATATGTGTTATGGTTACATTACATATTTACTTAACAGACTCTATGTAAAAATTGGATATGCTAAATTCACTGGTCAATGGTGCTTTTTACCACGAGTTTTATTTAGCAGCAGATCCTTCATGGAACACTGCTTCAGAGAAACACAGGGTTGCATTTATTTTTGTACAACACTGAAGCCCAGCAAAAATAAGCAATAGCTTGAATGAGAACCTGTTACTGATCCTGACAAAACACACGAGGGCTGGCAGAAAAACAGACAGTAGTCTCTGAATGAGACTGAACCTGTCACAGTTAAATGTATTGTGTGATGTTAGAAGTGCTTATTTTTTTCAGCTATACATGTTAGTCAGCTGTGACAGTCATCTAGTATTTAATGCAAATGCATCATTCAATTATTGTTTCAGGTCAGTGAAGACCATTTGCAGTTGAATTAAACTATAAAACAATTACCAAGATGTAAGAACAGCCTCCTGTGTTGTACTCTGAATCTGTAGTTATCATTATATATGGAACATACATTATACCAAACACATTTAGGCATGTAAATGACAGAGTACATTCCTAGTTCAATTATGTTCAAATACAAAGATGTCTATGCTTTTCCACTAACAACCACTTTCTTATAGGTTCATAGGTTCATACTAGGCTATCTGCCCTAGGGCATTTATAAGCCTAGCCAGAGTGTGTTTGGCATTCGCCACCCCTTGGAATGAGAATACTATGCCCATTTAGGGTTTAGTTTACTGTGCCTCTGTCTAACAGTGACACAGAGATGACCCCCGGGGTAAACCTGCGATCTCCCATCCACTCGTCAAGATTTCTCTTGAAGAGAGTCAGTGAGGGGCTCTGCCTAACATGGACTGGGATTTTGTTCCAGAGTGAAGGGTTATGAATCTGTCCCTCCAGCATGTCCTATTTATTTCTGTGTTGAGGTTCAAATCTCTCGCTCTCGTGGCTCTGGTGGATTTGGATTTTCTGAGGTGGAGCATGTCCATTAATTCTGGATTGGATATGGCCTTGTATATCAGGCATAGATCGCCTCTGATTAGGCAGTATGCGACTGAATAGAGCTGGAGTTTCTTTAGCCGGGCAGCATATGGCATATGTTTGAGCCCCTTGATCCTCTTGGTAAGGTACTTTTGGGGTCTTACTAATTGCTGCAGGTGTCGGGTAAGGTACATCCCAAATGGGGCATTGTACTCAATCATTGGCCTGATAAGGGAAGAGTAAAGGGGCACAATGACCTCCCTTGATCTAGATGTGAATCCTTTCATGATAAGGAGGGCAATATAGAAGGTCTTTCTAACCACTTTGGCAATGTGAGTGTCAAACGAGAGGTTACTGTCAACTTGGGTCCCTAGGTCCCTGATTACTTCTTCTGTACTTAATGGATTACCACCTATGTGGTAATTTGTGGGTACTTTGTTTCTCCCAAAGGGTATGACTATACATTTTTTGGCATTTAGTTTAAGGCCATGGCTCTGGCACCAGTTATCTGTTTCTATGAGACCCTTTTGAAGGATGCTTGTGTCCACTGGAGAATCAATTATGGCGCCCAGTTTGCAGTCATCTGTGAACTTGGTCATCCACAATCCTCCTATGTTAGCTTGCACCTCAGAAAAATAAATACCGAACAAGAGAGGTCCCAGGACCAAGCCCTGTGGGACGCCACTTGTGACTGGTTTAGAGTCTGACATGGCTCCAGCAATTCTGACCTTGTGGGTTCTGTCCTAGAGCCAGTTTGCAACCCATCTTATGACATAGGGCTTTACATTTAAGCTGGAGAGCTTGTCTATGATGCCCGAGTGGGGTATTGTGTCGAAGGCTTTTGCAAGGTCAAGGTAGGCTGTGGGAACTACCTTACCCTCATCAATGGCCTTAGTGACTGTTTCAAAGAAGTTGACCAGGTTCAAGAGGCAGGATCTGCCCTTGACAAAGCCGAATTGGGTAGGATCCAATGTCTGTAGGTCCCCAATGTCTTTGTTTATGAGTTCCATAATGATTCTCTCCATAGCTTTGCAGACCAGGCTTGTCAAGCTTATGGGGCGGTAATTTCTAGGGTCCGTAGAAGCACCTCCTTTGTGGAGTGGGACCACTGTTGCTGTACGCCATTATTTGGGTACGTATCCTGTAGTAAGGCTAAGATTAAACAGCAGCCTTATGTGTGGGTTTAGTTCTTCTTGGAGTTCATGTAGCACACAACCTGGGACACCGTCTGGTCCCACTGATGCTGTATTTTTAGCTTTGGAGAGGGCTGTTCTCACCTGGGCATCTGAGATGTCAGGGAGGCAACACTCTGCTGGGATAGATATTTGTCCTTTTGGGGTGGGGGGGAGAAATTTGCACTGAACCTGTCTGCCAGTATGTTAGCAATGTCTGTGGGTTCAGTGTATTTTTTGTCATTTTGGACTAACTCTGAGCATATCTGGGAGTTTCCACTCAGGTTTCTAACATAACTAAAGAAGGCCTTGTGATTATCTTTAGTGTCTTGTGCAATTTATCTCTCAAAGTTGGCCTTGGATGATATTATGAGTGATCGTAATTTTTTGCTAGTACTGATCAGAGATGCCTTTCCTTTTAGGGATTTTGCTCTATCATGTAGTAGCTTCCTCCTTCTGTTGTATAGCTTTTAATGGCTGGGGTCCACCAAACAGGATGCCTGCCTTTGGGGGAATGGGTCTTGGTTTTATTTGGGATTGCATGATCCATGCATTCTTGAAGGTGACCATAGAATGTGTTTATAAAGGATTCAGTGGAGTGGCCTGTGGTTTCCACTGGCCCTGGGGCCTTGAAGGATACCACTTCAGTCTTAAGAAGTGTGAAGTCAGCTTTTGAGAAATTCTTCACTGTGGCCTTCTGTGCTGGGGGTGGGGGTGGGATGTGGATTTCCAGTGAGATTAATTTATGGTCTGATCTCACCAATGAGGGGTATACTTCCGGTGTGGAGCATTGTGTCCCCATGTTTGTAATGATCAGGTCTAATATGTTATCCCCTCTTGTGAGAGTGGTGACTAGGTTTTCCATAGCATTTGAGTTTATGAATTCTAGGAACCTTTGGGCTAGGTTGTTGGGGCTTGAGTAATGCTCCCAGTCTATTTTTGGGTAGTTGAAGTCCCCCATTATGATGGTGTTTGGAGAGACATTCATTTTCTCCAGTGTCTTTAGGAAGGCTGAGTGGGGTTCCTGAGTTTGAGAGGGTGGTCTGTAGCATGCTACAAACTGGAGGGCAGTTATGCCTACTCTTAGTTGCACATGGATGGCCTCCGATGCTTCGTGCATTGCCATTAACCTGGAGGTGTGGGTATCTTTGATGAATATGGATACCCCCCCTCCTTTTGTGGTTCGGTCCAAGTTTTGGGGCCGAAAAGCATGATATGAGGTATAACCTGGTAGTGCTGGGATGCTCTCTGGAGCCTTGATCCAGGTTTCTGTCACTGCACAGACATCGATGTTCTCCATACTGAGGAGGGCTTCGAGAGCGTGCATCTTGAGGTTTAGACTTCTGACGTTGAGCAGCATTACCCTTAGTTTCTTTCTACTTGTGTTTTCTAGGGAGGTGAGTTTGTCTTTTGAGCCTTGCCTAAAAAAGGCACTGTAGGGGTGGCAAGGGCCTTTGCCAATATCCAAAAGCCCAGGGGTGACAGGTGCAAGTCATCCCTTGTGAAGCAGCGTGGCTTGTCGAGCATGTCATCCCAAGCAGACAGACATTGGATCCCCCTAGAATGACGCCAGTATTTAAGCCAATTGTTAAAACTGATCATTTTGTCTTTGTACTGTGGCATCATTCTTGGTGAGGGTAAGATACTGCTCAAGGTCAGGGTCATACCGGCCTGGGATACATAATCAGAGAGCTCCTCTATGTCTCTTTTCATGTAGTCCAGGGAGGTACGTCTCAGGTCATTCACACCAGCATGGATAATGACTGAGTCATATTTGTACTTGCTATCTGTTGTGTTGCTGCATAAAACAATTTAAATTTGCCACATTGAGTTATTGCTGCTGTTAATGACATCATCTTTATATTTCAATATCACAACCCCTTTTCTTATGTCCTAAAAGCCTGGTCACATCACATTTAACAGGTGTTTATAATGATACAATTGTATATCATTGGTGGTAAAATTACACCGATTTAGTATTTGTTTTTCTCTTCATAACATCCCCACAAAAAAAAATCTTTGGAATCTGACAGAATTACCATAGTGCAGCATCTTTGAGACTTGACACTTACCGAATGCCTTCTCTGAGTTTTCACAAGGAACTCCAGATTACACATCATATGTTAGTACCGTGTGGCACAGAACCATGAAGGAACCTTGGTTGTACACTGTATGTTAGTACTACATGGCACTGAGCTGTGAGGGACCCCTAAGTGTACATCTCATGTTAATACTCTGTGGTGAAGAACCATGAAGGACCTATAAGTGTATATTTTGTGTTAGTACCATGTGACACAGAACCATGAAAGACATGTGATTGTACACTACATGTTAGTACTACATGACACAGACCCACCAAGGACCCCTGATTGTACATCGCATGTTAGCATTATGTAGCACAGATCCATGAAGGACCCCTGACAGAACACTACATGCTAGTACTGTGTGACACAGAACCACAAAAGAACTACCAGTTGTACGTATGTTAGTATCATGTGGCACAGATCCATGAAGGAATCCTGATTGTACACTACAAGTTAGTACTACATGGTACAGAGCCATGTAGTACCATGTAGTACTACGTGGCTCTGTACCATGTAGTACTACATGGTACAGAGCCATGAAGAACCCCTCACTGTACATCTAATGTTAGTACTATGTGGGATAGAACCATGGAGGACTCCTGATTGTGCATTTCATGTTAGTACTTTGTGGTACAGAACCATGAAGGACCATTGATTGTACATTTCATGTTAGTACTATGTGGCACAGAACCATGGAGGACTTCTGATTGCACATTTCATGTTAATACTATGTGCACACATGAAGGGTCATGCAGCACAGCTGTGAACAAATAAATTATTTTCACTGGTGGCACAGAGTAGGCTTCCATTTTACATCATTTGCAACAGCATTACCTGTGACAGGTAATGGTTTGATGTTTAACTGAATGTTCTATAGACAACACAGGTACAGTGATTGTGACTCAGTGACCTGGAGATGTTTAATTAGATCACCATCAGGAAGGATTGTGTATCACATCACATGACACTCTCTGTAGTTATACATTAACATATTTAAAGATTTATACCACACACATATTGCATCCAATATTTTTAAATTATAAAATGCATAAAGCATGCTTATTTTATATATGAATTCTGTTAGTACTATCCATTGTGGTTTAATATTAATCCTACAATAACCAAACAAATGTATTGCATCAGTCAGACCAAATGGCTTCTCCTTCACTTCACCTTCATGTTAAAATACTTTATTAAAACAATAAATACAAACATTAAGCACTTTTGTACTATAGAACATTAGGACTTCATCAGAACCATGTTGCCAATGAAAACAAAGCTCTTAAATACTAAAAATAAAACAATTAAGTTATTACACAATTAAAATAAAGAAAATGGTTTAAAGATACACTACCTTTAAAAGTCACTTTAAGAAAAAGAATAAAAAAATCCAAAATAATAATGAAAATGGTCTTGTGTTAAACCAAATTTGACCTTAGAAAAAGTCAAAATAGGCTGAAGAGAAATAGTTTCATCTCACATCCCAAAGACATGCTGTAGGTGGATTGGACACTCTAAATTAGCCCTAGGTGTGAATGTGTGTGCCTTCTGTGGAAGGTTGGGTGCCAGGCTGGCAACTCAACACTGTAAAACTCCACTGCCAATCGTTTTGTGGACCGTTATTTCGCTGTGGTGACCCCTAACTGGGAAAAGCCAAAAGAAGAAGAATACTGGGGGGCTGAAAAGCATGCAATCTCAGTTGGCTTTTTAATTCCCTTTTATTCATGAAAATATTAGTATAGCCCCCTACTAAAATCAAGGACTGCTAAGTTGTAAAAGAAAACAATAACATTTATACATATATGAAAACTACATATAAATAATTCTATATATTATAACTGCGGTGGTGGTGCTGCGGTAGCATTGTCGCCTCACAGTAAGACATACTCCCGTTCGATTCTCAGCTAGAGCATCTTCTGTGTCGAGACATGCGTGAATGGGCGTACCTTCATTGAAGGTTGTGCATCAGAGCTGGCAACTCGGCACATAAAAATCTACTGCCAATCATTAGCGGACCAGAGTTCCGCTGTGGCACCCCTAACCGGGAAAAGCCGAAAGACACAACAACAACTTATAGATATAAACTATATTTAACATAAGTAGGCTGTATTCCTTAGTTCACTGTTATTTTCAAGTAAATTTATGGAAACTAGATTTCTAGATCATAAATAATGATTTATTTGAAACCCTTTGAACCGTTTGGAACATCACTAAGAGCTAAGATTTTGTTTATATATTTTTTTTATTTTTTATTTTTTGGGTCCATTTTACTATTTTGGCCACAAGATGTCACTACTGGACTAACTGTCTGACCTATAATTCCACTGCTTAATAACATACACAGCATTATTTTAGTAATGTTTTTAATAAATTAATATACATTATTTTTTATAAACTACTACATACCCCTTTTTTAAATTACTATAAATTAATTAAATGTGTTCATAGATTTACTGTTTTTAAAGAAAATGATTTGTCTGAGAGATGGTGATAATGAATTGTGTAATAAGGTGGATTTTTCTATTGGTTTATTTGTTTTTAAATCTGTATATATGGTATATGTCAACTTGGGCTATATTATCTGATGAAGTCTAAGCATTAGCAGGACAAAAATGCTTATTTACAGTTACTGGCATTAATGTGTTGTGTTTTTAATAAACTGTACTTTGTGGACATCATTCACAGCGCCCCATGAGTGCACTTGTGCTTGTTTTGATCCCATAAATACACGCTAATAATTGTGAAAATGCAGTAACCAAGTAAAAGCGAAGGTCCAGTCCCTCAGTAGGTAGCAAAAATTATTAATAAACTGGCAGAATTACTCAAGAAGAAAGTGCTAATTCTGCCTGTTTATTAAAGATTTTTGCTACCTACTGAGGGACTGGACTTTCTCTTTTACTTGGTTTTTGATTCCATAAATAACCAGATAAAGGTATAATTCTTCCAGCCTCCCATGGCAGCTCATTGTACAAGTCTGGTTTTCTTATTTAGGATCCTCAGGGGTCTTTCCAGTTGTTAGATGTGTCTAATGAGGTGAATCACAAAGTGGGTGTTGTTACTCAATAACTGGCCTAATACGTGCTGAATATAAGAGAGCATGACCTCTTTAGAGCTGAATGATATGCCTTTGGCAAGAAGCTGTGGTAAACAGGATTTTCTGACTCTAGTTGTTATAGGATGATCAAAACAGAGGATGTTATCAAGCCGTGTTTCAACGATCCTTCCTACAGTTTCATTTTGTAGTGAGCTGTTAAATGTACTGTATGCTGAAAGGAGGGGTTATTTACCAAATGTAACAATATTGCAGTTCCAATTTCAGTCCATGTTAACAAAACAGGTATTTGTAAGTGTGAGTTCTTGCTGAAGGGCTTGGGAATCAGAGATGGGCTAGACAAAACTCCATGCCTGCAGTCTTCCTCAGACTTGTTTAACCAGAAGTCCTTGTTCCCACTACGGAGACTGGAAACGAATGGAAAAAAGGAGATGTCTCAAAACTGAGGCCTGGAGGGGCCTACTCACTGTGGGGGGATTCTGTTTTTAATGAGTTTATTGCTCTCCATCTTACCACAGGGGTCTCCTTTTAAAGCATCTGTCCTACTTAAAATGGCTGCATGGCATATAGGGTAGAATACCTTGAAAATGTTAAATACACCATGTGAATAGCTTGACCTCTGTCAACAGCCTGTGTGACCATTTCAAAGAAGTTAACTAGATTATACAGGATCTTATCAAACTACAGGGGGGTCAAACTTAATAAGAGTTTTGATGTCATAGTTTATGAAGTCAGTTATAAAATATTTTATGGATTTACACATGAGGCCCATCAAGCAGATAGATCTGGAATTCCTGAGGTTGGTGAAAGGGCCACTGTTATAAATGGTCATCACCACTATGTCACTGTGGGGGGATTCTGTTTTTATCCCACCCACCCCACGCACCCTCACCCTTATACCTCACTTACCACTCCCCCTAAGCAATCCCACCTATCCATAACACCGACCTCAATTGTAAATCTCCACCCACTAATTACTACCATTCCATTTTCTTTTCATCCCCCCCTCCCTCCTACTCCTAAGCTAATACTGTGGCTCTTCCCATCAAGTTTCTCAAACTTACACTTTAATCTTAGCCCAACCTTTACTCTGAGAGTTCCTTTTCTCCACTCCTCACCATGTCTTTTAAAACCAACAAAACACCATCCTTGGCCCCTATAATAAAACAGAACCCAGCCAAGCTATTACCACTGTTCATTTTTTCCCTAGTACTCACACTACCCTATCTCCTAACCTCTTATGAAATAAAATATAATTATGACCTTAAAACCTCTTCCAAACAAACTGCCTCTAATTTAATAACCCCAAAGTTCACACATTCAAACATTACTTCTACCTCTTCCTACCTCTTAGCCAAATATCACAGACTATCCCATATTAAATCTAATAATCTCATGTTAAGGAAACTAAAATATTTAATGTTGATTACTTGTAAGCCACACTTAAACTACAACCCCTCTACCCTAGTAGATGGCGATATACATCCTAACCCAGGACCCTCTACTATTTCCTCTGAAGCCACACCTATTATCTCAAATTCTTCCCTTCATTTACCAACCTATAATGCTCATTCCTTACTCATAGGACACCTTAATATCAGAAGTGTTAACAACAAAGTCACCCATCTCCACTCTCTTCTTGAATATTACTCTTTCGACATCCTATGTTTAACAGAAACCTGGTTAAAACCCCTCACCAGGGATACAGAAATCATTCCACCAGGCTATAACATTATAAGACAAGACCGCAATACTCGCAAAGGAGGGGGAGTTGCACTCATATTTAAGACTGAACTAAATATATCCTTAGTACCCTATGCTCCCCTAGAGAACACCAAAACTGAACTCCTTATATCAAAGCTACAACTGAACCCAAATAAAGCCATATATATTATCGGTACTTATCTACCTCCTGGAAATAACTCCATAGTTATAGAAAATCTCCTTAGCTGGGCATCATCCACCTACCCACAAGAAACTGTAATACTTGGAGACTTCAACCTTGACTGGTCATCAGTTAATACTAATAACCCAGTCTCTCATATTAATCTCCATGGCTTTACTCAGACTATAAATACCTCCACTAGAATTAATAAACCTAACAACAAAGAAAGTATACTAGATTGGATTCTTGTTAATAAACCACAGCTACAATATCAAACCGCACTTTGCCAGATGACATTAGCGACCACAACTTAACCTATATCATAAGAAAGAAGAATATTGCTACTAATGCCCCTACCATCAGAACCTCTCGTAGTAATAAAAATTTTAACCCCATCCTATTTAACACTGAACTAAATGCCTGTAACTGGAAACCTCTAAAAATTCTTCCTCTAGAAGAAGCTGTTCAATATTTTAACACCACATTCCTATCCATCCTAGATAATCATGCACCAAAAAGAACTATCAGAGTCAAAACTAAACCCGCCCCCTGGCTATCTAAGGAAACAAGGCACAAAATGTTACTCAGAAACAAATCCTGGATAAAATGGAGAACTAGTAAATCTCCCTCTGATCAACAGACCTTCAGACACTTAAGAAATAGTACTAAAAAAGCTATTGTTTCGGACAAAAAAAAACTACTATAGTAACCTCCAACAAGTTAATCATAATAATCCCCAAAAATTCTGGTCAACCTTGAATAGACTTCTTCACCCCGGACAAACTACCACTCCCTCTCCCTCTGGATCCGAAAAAAATTCTTCCCATGAAACTGCCAATGCTTTCAACTCCTTCTTCACTAATACTATCAATTCTCTGGCCTCTCACCTTTCCTTTGACAATTCTAGCATCCCTGCTCAAGCAGCCTCTATTCAACCTACCTTCACTCTACAACCTATATCCACCACCTTCATCCAAAAATGCATCCAAAAACTTAAACCATGTACCCCATCAGCTGACCAACTTCCATCTGAATACCTCCAAAAAGCAGCTAAGGTTATAGCCTATCCCATATCCATCCATATTAATAGAACTATTAATGAAGGTACCATACCTGACATCTGGAAAATCTCACACATTATACCCCTACATAAAGGAGGTAACTCCAATGAATACTCTAATTACAGGCCTATAGCACTCTTGTCTCCCCTAGCAAAAATCATGGAAAAATGTGTTCACTACCAACTAATGAACTACTTAACTAAAAATAACATTCTAACTCCCTGTCAACACGGCTTCAGGCCTTTTCACAGTACTACCACTGCTCTTCTTTCCTTTACTGACTTCATAAACACAAACCACAATAATAATATTCTTTCTTCTGCACTCTTTATTGACCTGTCCAAAGCCTTTGACATGGTTAACCACCCTCCTCATAAAAATCCTAGAATCTCTTGCCTTAGAACCAAAGGCTATCCTTTGGTTTACTTCCTATCTCACTAACAGGAAACAGGCAGTCCTCTGGGATAACAAACTCTCCTCCCTCCTTCCAATTTCTCTTGGTGTCCCACAAGGCTCTATTCTTGGACCTCTCCTTTTCTCCCTTTTTATAAATGACCTACAAGCAGCTATTCCACAAGCTACATGCATACAATATGCTGATGACTCCACTCTTATTTGCTCAGCTAAAAACATTCCAGAGCTACAAACTATTACTCAAAATGTATTCCACACAGTAGAAGCATGGTTCTTAAAATGCTGCCTACTTTTAAATGCTAAAAAAACAAAACTCCTCCTCTTTAAACCTACTACTAGGTCCCCCACTTTAGATTTCTCTATCTCATCTATTAATGGCACCCTCATATCAGCTGACTCCACTACCAAACTGCTAGGAGTCATGATTGACAACAACCTTACCTATGATTGTCACATCAATAATACCATTAAAACTGTAAACAGAAAACTGGGCTCCCTCTACAGAATTAGAACATTCTTAACCCCGGCAGCCAAAGCTACTCTTGCCCACTCTCACCTTATTTCAACTCTTCTTTATGCCTCACCAATTTACACTAACCTGAAGAAAAACAATCTCTCAAAATTGGCTAACACATATAATAGTATTGCTAGATTTGCGACTGGCAATCAATTTAGAACTCACCACTGTCTGAACCTTCAGCAACTTCACTGGCTAGAATTAGAAAATATGTTGCTTCTTTCCCAACTTTCCTTTGTCCAAAGAGCTTTCTATCAACCTAATAACACTCCTGCACTTTCCAAACTTCTGACCCCCTACTCTAACCTAAACTCACTTCGTTCCTCCAGTAAACTACTAGTAACTTTAACTAAATCCAACAACCTTGCTGGTGACTCCCTTTTCTCTAACGCCATTGGTAAACACTGGAATCAACTTCCTACTGAACTTACTTCTATTCCAACTCCTGTCCTGTTCAAACAAAAACTCAGAACTTACCTTAAAAATCAATGGTTATGTCCCTGCTGTAACCCTGACTAGATCTCCCAATAATCCCCTCTACTCCTCCCTCTCCCTCTCCTTCTTCCTTCTTTTCTTGTCCAAGCTTTACTTCCATCACTTTATAAGTGCTAGCTCTCTAATATCCTTCTCCTCCTTTAGGTGCAATTCTTTTTACTAAAAGTAATAGATTTTTCTGATCTACTCACTCTTTTCATTTTGAATATTTCTCTTTTCTCTTTTACTCTCCTTTTATAACCTTTCTATAAAATAATGTGAAATAAGTTTTTATTTTTTTTGTGTGTGAATGATGAATCCTATTATGTTATGTTAATATTGAATCCTATGATGTGTTCCTGCATATTTGCATATCCCCACCTCCTTCTCCTTTTTACCACAGCTTATTTTTTTGTATACTATGTAACTGTGTTTATCTCTATGTGGAGCTTTTCTCCCCGGGCCTCTACTGAAAATGGAAATATATCCAGTTAGACTAGCCCGGTTAACAAATGTAAAATAAAATAAAATAAATAAAATAAAAATGACAAATAGTCTGAGGAGTGAATCTATGTAGGCATGTTTAGCAGTAATTATTAAACAGGTAGGTTACAGGGTTAGTATTAGGCTAACTGGCCTTGTGGGCCATTTTAAGCCTAGTCAATTATACTATGTAAGAATCAAACCCTGCACCTTGTGTTTGTAAAGTAGATACCTTAACCACCATACCATACCAGCCCCCTTCCTGAAAAACTCAGTGCTCTTGCACCTGCTGCCACAGAGTACTAATGTCAGAGCTCCTTCTCTTTCTATTGTTTCATGTTTACACAACTCACATTTTGTCTTTATTCATCTATTTTTGCAGATAATTCTTTTTATTGCACAGTAGCAATTTCACTCACTCTGTATGCATCTACAGCTTCATTTTGTAAGTACTACTGCTCTGCCAAGGTCATGACTGAAAAGGGTCTTGGTACTAAGCAACCTTTCCAGTTAACAAAGTAAGTAAATTAACAAATAAAACAAAAAATAGGTGTTTATCTCCACCTCCCTAACCACTATGTTCTTAATGATTTGACTGTTTAAGCACCATTCCCACTTTGCAGTTCTGTCTCAAATACGGCTTAATTTTCAATATCCCCCTTGACATTTCACAGTCCTGTACCCAACCAAAGCATAAACAAACAGCACTATACCAGATTCATTATTTTGTTCAAAGTGCAAACTTGTAAAATCAGTCCTTCATGAAATATTTACAATTTAGTGTATTACAGGTTTGTCATAGAAGTGTTTCATGGCATAGTTTCTGCATATAATACTGCTGTACCATGGCAATGGTTTGCATTTTACATAACAGACAAATCAGCATGCACAACATCTCTCTTAACACAATATCTGTAGCATGATGGCCCTTACCACCACATTCCCCTGCCTTGTCTGGACATGGACCACAGAGACCGATAGTCATCACATATGCTGTTTGTAGGGGTCAGATTTACAAACTGAAGAGTAAGAGTTTTGGCATGCAGCCAGGTCTTTCACTACCCCCCTACTGCTGCCTTTAGGAATTACACAGATAATTAATATAGTGCACATTCCTGTGATGTGATCCATGTAGCAATGGTGTGGTGTGTAACAGTGATAGATTTGATATTGTGGATTCAGAAGATAGCTTATCTCTGAACTGCAGTCAGGCAATTTTCTTATTTTTGCATAGCATAAGATGCCTGCAACATAGACTGCACTGTCTTTAAATCATATATGAACTCCATCTCATGCCTTTACCTATGTGAACAATTAGTGTCTGGCTTACATAAATGAACAAAAATATGTATGTGTTAATATCTATGCTTTTAGTAGTAGCACATGTCCACGAACCACTACACTAGTGCATTTTCTGTTGACTTCATCTTGATAAAATGTTTCCTTATTTCTAGAAATCTCAGGGTTTCATTATTCAGGAAGAAAGCCACTTTGCTGTTGCTCACTATATGGGATAATATGAAAATATCAGTTTTGAGCAGCTTTACAAAGTCATCTCTCTTGACTTCTGCATGTGCTAGTTTATGGAAGAGTGAAACCTTCAGATCTAAAGCAGATTTATTCTTCCTTACTAACCCCCTTCATGCCATCAAGGGGTAAATCCACTGGATGATACTTAAAGAGCAGAAATAAGGTACACCTGACAACTGGGGCTCACATATAATCACCCCTTAGGAAAGGTGCCTATTTACAGTGCTGCATTAATTCACCATTAAATGGAAATGGGGGCTCTTCAGTTCAACAGCTCTTTCACTTTTTTCTAGGTCCTTTTGTCTGGAGACGCCATTACTGAATTATCTAGTCTTTAATGGATTTCCAGCTTTCTGGGTAATGTTGCCATAGTGAAGGGTCTCACACTTCTACAATTAATACTGTCCTCGGTGCATGCACATATAAATATGAATATGTTTTACACATACTTTTTATTTGTCATTTAATGTTTCAAACTTTGAAGACCCCAGAAAGGGAAAGCAATGTTGGATATATGAATAATTTGCCTCTAAATGGTAGCCTGTTTTTAGTTTTCTGTGGTACAGTACTCCCCACAGATACCTACTAACTCTCCCCACAGATAGCATCCACACACTTGTTAAGGAAGTTCAGAGAAAGGTCATTGTTTGAGTTTGGCAGAAAATGTATATCTTTAAACAATTGAAAGATTCCTTAATCTTGAAGTCAAGATGCCAAGTTTAAAATACAAGCAAGGTGTTTTTCCATCCACTGAATTTAAGCAATTACATTTTAAATCAGACATTTTATGGCATTATGAATTTAACATAAGTGCATTATTATACTGCAAGTAGTCATACAAAACCCATTGCTTTGATGTCAAAAATTCTGAAAACTGTACTTTATACAGTGAATTCAAACTGACTCTGTACTTTTTTTAACTATCATAAAATATGACATACAACAAAAGAATATTAAATGTTAATGAAATATTAACTGCTGACACATTAATTATATCTCTTGGAAAATAACTGCTAGAAACATTTTTAAATTACAAAAATAGAAACTTGTATTTTTGTGCCTGAATTCTGATATGTTATGTGATGATGTAATGGAAACAGGACGTTGTAGCAAATGCAAATGTTTATGCTTTATATAAAGGAGATTTCATTTATAAATGCAATTGGCTACTCATGGAAAGATTTTGTTTGAAATAAACTGAAAAAATTGAAAGAATCTGTTGAGTAAATGTGAAATTTCTTGGTATACCATGCATTGTGCTCAAAATGTGGTGTCATGAAATTAAAATAAACGAGGTAAGTTTTTCGGTAGAGGGATGGACTCTAGCCCCCATCCAGCAAGCTATTATATATGCATTCTTATTGCTAATAGGATCCATGGCTGCATTCTGAGTGTGCAGTGGTGATATAAACACCTGCTCAAGAGATCTAAATTGGTTTGACAACATAAACAGAATATAAGCCAAACAAAAATGATGATATCATGAACCATACGATAGCAGTAGCTCCACGTAAATAACACAAGCCAAAAGTAAAAACAAAAACTGTTTATTCAAGATGTGAGCGCTTTCGCAGCCAGATCAAAACAAAACCTGTTTATTCGAGATGTGAGCGCTTTCGCGGCCAGATCAAGCTGCTTCATCAGACAACATAGCTGCGCAGAAAGGAAGTTTTAAATATAGCTCATAACCAATGAAAATCATGCAACAATCAACTAATTAATTAATTAAAACCAGAACAACTCCCTTAAAGGCATCCACAATATTAATACATACACTGACTAAAACAGCTATATAGAAACAATGTAAAGCTCAGTAACAACATTATAACTTTAAAAGGCCCCAGTTCTTCAAGGCAGGTTTGATAGATACCCTATCATTTAATCAATGCCCTTTATACTCCTCTAAGTGGATTATCCACCTCAGCTCAGAGGTTTCTGTTTGAACTCTAATGTCTCTCCCTCTTCTATTGACTTTAATGCTCTCTGGCACCAAGAATCTAAACTTGTGTGTGTTGTTATTCAACATTACGTGCTTTGCTAATGCATTGGTATACAACCTTACATAAATACCATATAAATGCTCCCTCACCTGATCCCTTAAATATCTGTCAGTCAAACCAACATACAATGACCTGCAAGAGACACAATGGGCTAAATAAACTATGTGGCAGGTGTTACAGTCGTTTTTTACCTTGAAGCTATATTCCCTTCCCATGTCTGGCTGTACAAAGCTATTTGTAGAATCTATCAACTCACAACATTTACATCTAGAACAAGGTTTTATACCAAATGAACTATCTCTAACTGGAACATCTACACCTATCCTAGGATAACAAAGCATTCTTTTCAGGGATCTTTTGTTCTTATACAAAAAATGTGGTCTCGCACCCACAATAGCTCCCACCTCAGGTCCATTGTCAGGACCTGCCAGTGTTTCTCAAACACCTGAGTTATCTGCCTTACATTACTAGAATAAAATACAGGTATCCTGGTGTATAAGCACTTCTGGTATTCCTTTGTATGTCCTTTCTCCATCCTCCAGGGGCCATTAGATAAATATGGTTTTCCTGTGGTAGACCTACATTCTGGTATTGTATTCAGTATATTATCAGCTTCATGTTCACTGTAACCTCTATCCTTAAATTTACCTCTTAGTGAGTCTAGTTCATCTAGAACATTCATCTCATCAGCATTCAGTCTGGAGCCTCTCATACCCTGCCCTCTAATGACATTTTTGAAAATGCGTCCAGGATGCATACTCTGTCAATGTAAGTACGTGTTCCTATGACATGCCTTCCTATGTGCCTTAGTATCCAGTGTATTATCTCCCCTTTTAACTACAGAGACATCCAGAAAGTCTATTTGTTCAACTGACTTATTCATAGTAAACTTCAGAAAGCCAGTTGTTTGATTTAAATACTCATAAAATTCATTAATTGCTGTGTAGATCCTTTCCACAGTGCAAAACGATCATTAACAAATCTCTGATACAAATAAATATGCCCTGAATAGGAACTAGCAAGCATATACTTTTCTCCCATACAATCATTATGATGTTGGCGTAGCTATGGGCACTGGAAGTGCACGCAGTCGTGCCATCCTTTTGCAAAAAAAGTTCATCACAAACATAAAAACATTGTTTTCAAGTACCAACTCCATCAACAGGCAAATAACATCTATCAAAGTTGTGTCATAGGTGCTATACTTGATCAAAAAATATTGCAGCATATCAATACCTTCAGTGTTTGGAATCACCGTGAAGAGTGACTGTACGTCAAAGGTTACCATTATAAAGTCATGTACATAACCAGTCTCTCCAACACACATAAATAAATCATTCAAGAAATGTTGTGTGTCCCTTAAAACCATTGTATTCTCATCAGTTAATGGCTTCAAATGTTTCTCTACAAATACTGACATCGGTTCCATGCACCACCCTCTCCCTGCCACAATGGGTCTAAAGGGAGGTGTCAGTGGGTCCTTATGGATCTTAGGTAATCCTTGTATGAGAGGTATTTTAGGCTTATGCACCATTAAATAATTATAAATCTCCATACTTATACTTCTACAAAGCAAACATTCATGTAAGGTATCATGTATCCTCTTAATAAGGGCTTCCAAATCCTCCCTATTCATTCTTATATAAGTGTGTTTATCATTAAGCATTTGCAACATACTGGAGACATAGAATGAATAGTCCATAATTACAATGAGACCACCTTTATCAGCAGGTCTCACTACAACTGATCTGTCATTTTCAATTCAATTCACTTTTCATTTACACCTTTGTACTTTATGGATAGGGGTATCATGTAAATGCTGTCCCAAATCTGGGGTGTTCCTCCTTAAAAATACAAGGATTCTAGGTTATTTGCACTTATAAGACAAGGGCTATAAATGCAAGACTAGGCTTAAAGTTCCTCATGGATCAAAAGCCTAGTAAGTACCTATGAACATACAAAAAATATTTTGTTTTCTGAAAGTTACAATATCTAATTCTGTACAGGAAATATCTCATTAAGGTACCGGACTGTATGGGTGGTACACTGGCATCATTTTTGCAGCACTGCTGATTATTGCAAGAAAAGAAATAGAGTTTTGAACATTGGAAAATACGAGCTCATCAAAATATGTAGTTGAGTGGCACCTCCCCGTGCATTGTAGAGTACGGCTGAAAATCACATATATAAACCGTTGTTCCTGAGTACCAGGAATATTGAACAGTCTACAGAGTTCAAATAGTGTTTAACCAGCAACAGAGGGAGAAATAACTAAAATGACATTTTAAACGAATGTGCTGGATGCTAAATGTGGCATATTCTTTAAAGAAAAGATGCCAATTAGTAAAAGGAAATTTCTCACACTTACTGCCTGGAATAAAGTGCTGTTTAATATACTTGATGGAAGGCACTTCATCACATTGCCAGTTGCAACCATTTAGAGTGGGACTGACAATGTCAGGTACACTGGAGCTTAAAGTAACACATTCCTTGACATCATTTGGTAAAAGGAACATCAGCAAATATCTGGAAGTAAACATTAAGACTGGAAAATAAACTTGGAGTGCATTGTACTGCAGGTTTGTAGAAATGAATCTCCTGAATACTGTGGTAGAAGGGACATTGCAAAAGTCCAGGTTGTACAAGTTAAACTACGAACTGACACTGAGTGCTCTACATTGCAGGTCTAAGGTGGTATGTCTCTCACATCCAGTTATGGAAGAGACATTGTTAGTTGTAACCACTTCTGGAGAACTAGCTCTGAGTGTGTTGTAATGCAGGTTTGTAGCAGTATGTCACACGTCCCTTGGTAAGGAAGAACTAAGGCTGTGTGTGTGGCACTGTACATTTGTAGCACTCATTTTCCCGTGTTACTACCATATTTATCTGTATTCATGCAGAAGGCTGTGCATTGGGTATTTGTTTGCTTGTTTGTTTTTGTATCCTGCCTGTTTTGTACCTCGAATCTGCACTTTTATCATGCTATTTACTATTAAATGGGATCTGTGCTTCACAAAACAAGTCATAGTGTTTATACATGTTATGTTCTCTGCAAAAAAAAAAAAATCAGTGAGTCTCAAACTAGACTTACAGATCATCCGTGATATGGATCTACTCTGGGTCATGACCCATGTAGAGCATTGTAGTTCAATGTGATAACTTTATAACAATTTAAAAGGTGGTGCTTTCATTACGTTAGACAAGCAGATATACACTTCTATTGCAAGAATATACATTAATTAGACAAATGACACTTCTTTCAAAGTGCCACTATACCATAAGTTGTGACCAGGTTACTATATGTGCAGTAGGTTTATCTGCATGATTTTATGATCCCACTCTGTAGTATTAATAAGGTACTGCTATAGTACAACACACCTCTGTTTCTTTGTGGGGGATACCTCTAGCAGTAGTGCTAGCATTTGGGCTCCTACACAGTGTCTGTTCTCATCAGGCATGATTTTAATAGCCGATAGTCATGGATATGAGTTAGTATCCATCTTATGCTGTGACTACTATCAATATTCAATAGTATGACACCCCCAAGATGCTGTGTTGGTGGACACCATTGTCATTTCTTGTTGCTTCAGAACTATTAGTGGTTTCACTGCATTTTCCTTTAGTGAGCATTTCATGAGTCAGTCCTGGCCTAAAGTTTCTAGCTAGTGAGTATTTACATTTTCTTTTGTTATGATTCTTTGAGAAGATAGATGCATACATTGTGAATGTAATGACTTTTCCACTGAAATCAGTTAAATAAGTGTGCTTATAGTAGACAAACTTTATAAACATTTTCATTCCAAATATGTCTTGTTTGGGTTTCCAACAGGATACAGATAATTGTGAACAATGTAAAATGATTGTATTCATGTGTTTGAGACACGGTTACAGTCTCATGGCTTTTCAGATGTTAGAAAGTCATTGTTGCATGTTGGAATTTATGGACACCCATCTAGTCATCAGAATGTTTCTTAGATGGTCAGATAGCCTGCACTACCTTATACTGAGTGGACATTTGTTCTAGAGGCAATGGAGTCACTGGATGGTGATTGTTTCCCTCCTAATACAATTGTCAGTTGTGATTTTAAGATTATAATCGTTTGAATAAATAACGTGATCTGTTGTACTAGTTGACTGTAAATGTGGGAGTTAAGTGAGACCATTTTCCTACCAAAGGACAAAACACCACACTTTTTTAGCATTAAATGTTAGGCTTTTGTTTACATAATACATGCTTACATATTACTTGTGAGTGCTTCTAGGATTAAATGTTAAGCTGCTGTTTACATATTAGGCGTGAATGCTAGCGAACCCATTTTAAACAGAAGACAATTGTTAAGGAAGGAATGATACTACACAATTTGTAGTTATCAGCAAAACTGGTAAGTTATATGTCATCAGCCTGTACTTTTGTAAAGAAAATTCAGAAAAAGTTGTATGCAAGACCTAAACAATAGCAACTCCTGCAGAATCAGAGAGATGGCCACCTCTTCCAACTTCTTGTGTTTCAAAATTCAAGTTAAGTGTTCATTGCCTCTGAGTTCCCTGAGTTTGTAATCCCTACAGTGCTGATAGTGTCAAAGGCATGGGCAGGATCCATGAATGCATCATATATGGTAAGTCTTTCATGTAGCTGCATTGTAATCAATACAGTGCTAATAGTGTCAAAGGCATTGGTAGGGTCCAGGGATGCATCATATACAGTAAGTCCTTCATGTAGCTAATAGTATCAAAGGCATTGGTAGGATCCATGAATGCATCATATATGGTAAGTCCTTCATGTAGCTGCATTGTAATTCCTTCAAAAACTAAACAAGATTCAAAAAAGCAGGACCAACCCATCACATAGCCATACTGGCCTAGGTAAAATAACAACAAATCCCAAATATCATTCTGTATAGCCCCATAATGGCCATCACTCTATGACTTCGAAAGAACATGGGTAAGACCTTTAAGGCTATATTTATCTGAGTACAATACCAAACCTCAATTATGACATGAAACCATTACTGCCTGATATCATAGGATACAGACAACATCTGTAGTGAGAGACTTACCGATTATATGTGGTGAGTATGCCAGCATATATATATATATATATATATATATATATATATATATATATATATATATATATAGAGAGAGAGAGAGAGAGAGAGATACGAGATACATAGATATATTTTTTCCATAGAAGAAACACCAAAGAATGTTATTGGGGCACAATAAACGTGTAGATTTTTATTTCTTTCTTTATTTTTTGTTTTGTTTTAGGTGTACCTCAGTAAGGTCGAGCAGCATATGCTGTACTTTATCATCCAGATCTGAGGGGAGAATGCATTTACTTTTCTGGGACCTAAGTTGGTAGTGATTGTTTTGGCTATAGTACTGGTGATAACTTGTTGGTTCAGGAAGTCAGGGTTCATTGGGCTCCAGATTGTTACATTCTTGCTTTTTACCTTTAATGTTTCTAATAAAGCTACATAAAATATCATTGTGTCTCTGAGCTGTGAATGTTGGGATAAGCTTGTTGAAGTCCTTAATTTGCATTATTCGTTAAGGTAGTATTTGTAAGCAGCTAGGTAATTTCTTCCTGTTACATAATTTATTAAGGCTAAGATTCTACCAGTGTGGTTTCTTTTTTAATCCAGACATATTTGTATCTTAAGGAGACATGTTTAGATACAGAGTAATTTAAGATGGAATATAGGGTACTGAAACTTTCAGTTTTAGATATATTTTTGCCATTGTAAAGCACCATTCAGTTTATAATGACAAGTGAATCATTAACCTTGTTAGTTGTGACTGGAAAAGTCACTGAATCTCGAGTTTCTTTTAGGCGAGGCTTGTCTTTGTATTCACAGGGAATGTGATGGTGTCATGGCCAGATTTAACAAGGGACTAAATAACTTGGGGAATAGAACAGATTATGTCAGTACTGGTTAAAATAAAAAAGGAATATTATTTTCTGTAGTGTTATACAAATTAATCGCTCAAGCTAATTGCTATTAATAAAATACAAACATTCTGCACACCCATAGTAGGTGCTAACGTACTGCATTGTTTACATAATCATGGAAGTCCTGCACCTCTAAGCTTATTAGTCTAGTAAGGAATGTGTTATGATTATGAGTGGTCATAGATGGAGCACAGTTGAGAGGTCATAGATGGAGCACAGTTGAGAGGTCATAGATGGAGCACAGTTGAGAGGTCATAGATGGAGCACAGTAACTTAGTTAGATCAGTTCCGGGTTTGACTTAAAGGTACTTATTTTTCATCTTTGTTGGAATAGATGAAATAGATGAAAATAGATGTTGTATTATGTGTGAAGATAAGGATCATTTAGTAAAATCAGAGAGTTAAAACATGTATTTCCAGAAAAGCTTTACAAATTGGAAAAAGTGGAAGCCAAATCTCAAGGTAATAACCCAGTTAAATAAGGGGACTCTGAAATACGTCTGAAGCTGCTATTTCAGGTTACTTAATAAGCAGATGAACTAAACTTGAGTGAAAAGGGAGGAATGTAGAAAAAACTAAAAATGATTGTATGCCCTTTCTGCCTCTATGATATACCAGTGAATGTTGCCAGTATAGGAAAACATAGGTTTTTTTTCTTTTTTTTTAAGAAGGCAGACAAAGAACTGGACCTGTGCCAGATAAAAAGTAGAGCAAACACAAGACCCTGTTAATGATGTGCTTGTCTGAATAGCCTGTGCATATTATCAGAAATATAGCATTTAGTATTGGTTTTGCTGAAAAGGCATAGAAATAGTTTCTAAGAGAAAGGGTTTCCTCATTGCTAAGATTTTAACGGGTGTAATAACCTCTATTATTATTCCTAATGAATTCTCACCAGTACCTTCACCTGCAGGACCTCTGTCAGTCCATAAACTGGTGCAGTTACTGACATCGGTCCAGGCAGTGGTGTTACATACCTGATGTTTTATGAGGAATATTTGTGAAATATATAGGAGGCAGCCTAAGATCATGGTCAGTTTTGGTCCATATACCAGACATCCTAGTCCAGCCTTGGCGAAAGTCCTTTGACTTTGATATTATGTACATCTCCCACACTTTCACCGTTTCAATTACATCTGAAAAAAGGAAAAGTTCTTCCCCATGTCTTCCTCTGGAGAGGAAGACCTGTCTACAGGGCAGATAGATCTGCATTAGGACAAGACACTGACCATACTAATCAATGCCCAGAAT
>NC_056744.1:1770357097-1770387682 GCF_019279795.1 Protopterus annectens
ACAGAGACAACCTTTCGGCATATAGAAAAAGTCCACAACTCTGAAGGTGACTTTATTCTTTATAACTACACTGACAATGATTACAAGACTGAGCATGTTGATTTGCTATGTAAAGGATTTTCATTTTTACCTACAAATTTTTTGAAAACTGAGTACCTGCTGCTAGATTTTAAGCTTTATGTTAGAAAGCTAAATTTTCTCCCCAGGACTCCATTGAAAAAGGGCTCCTTGTAGCCCAATGGGCTATCCTGGAAAACAAACTGCAAAAAAAATATTTATTTATTTTATTTTACATTTGAATGTAGAACATTAAATAAATAAATAAATAAAAATAAACTCATATTTGACAATGTAAGCACCAAGGAGTGTTTAGAAACAATTTGCAGAAGTAGCAGAATCAACTCTGGCTTTCTACCCCCTTATTGTTATTCGATAAGTTAGTTGAGTTTGATTTACGGGCATTGGTGGCAAAACAGAGGAATGGACATATTAACTACAACCTTTTTAGTATTGAACAGAAATTATTACATCTAGCTAGGGACAAGACATTTAGGACAATGAAATCTGACAAAGGTGGGGGGTTGTAATTATGAACCAAGAGGAATACTTGAACCGAATGTACAGTCATCTTTTAAATAGTGACTTTTATGAAGACACGTTTTTAAACCTCATTCATTTGTCTTATAAGAGAACTGAGTACTGTTTAAAGGATCTTTTTGACTAGGGGCACATTAATAATGTCTTATATGAGTTTCTTCAGGTCAAGTTCCCTATAGTGCCTTCTATCTTTGGAATACTGACTACTGGGATTTTTTGTTAAAAGTCAGGGAGCTAAATTATTCTGAAACTCTAGTGGTTTTAACTATTGATATGTAGAATTGTTTAATGTCATATCACATAATGTGGGATTAACCTGGTTCAATGACTTTTTATGTGAATCCAATTGTTTTGATCAAGATGAGATTTATGTGTTGAACCTGTGTATGGAAATAGTATTAAAGAACAATTTTGTTTTTCTGGAAGGACAATATTTTCAACAGGTTAAGGGTATAGCAATGTTGTGCCCCCATTTTTTGCCAACATTGTGTTAATTCAATGGGAAAACATTTTTTTTATTTGAAAAGTTCCCTGTGCCCCCCTGGAAATTGTAGACTAGATTTTTGGATGATATTTGTGTTGCATGAGAGGGTGATATTTTGGATATCATCTCTTTTGTTGAATATTTAAACTCTACTACTACGTTTTTGAAATTTACCTACTCAACTAATTCTGTTTCCATCAATTATTTGGATGTTACAATTTTTAAGGACAGTGATATAAGAAGCATTGAGAATACTATATATAGGAAACCTACTTATAGTAATAGTATGTTGTACTACTCAAGTAACCATCCCGAATTTCAAAAAAAGGGGATAGTTAAAGGCCAATACATACATCTGGCCAGGATGGTTTCTGATAACAACTTAGTTAAAGTAGAAAGTGAATGTTTATCTAACATGTATCTGGAGCATTTCTCCCCGGGCCTCCACTGAAAACAGGCTCTGTGGAACCTAGTCGGACTTTCCCGGTCAACAAATGATAAATAAATAAAATAAATAAAATAAAATAAATAAGGGTAGAGGATATCCCCTCCATTTAGTTATCTCTATTAGAACTGATGTAGAGCAAAAAAGACAGATTGGTTCCATAGTATAACTTATTAGATCTGATACTATGTCTGTTGGAGAATTATTTAAAAATAGTTATCATACCAGGATTGATTTTTCCAACAGTTTTGTGATACAATATTATACAGAAGGTAATGTTATCAGAGATACACTTAACAGAAATTGGTTAGTTTTTTTCTTTATTTAATGGTGTCAGGGACAAATTGGGGAATAGACCTATTGTGGTGTACAGGAAAGGTAGGACTGTAAAACACCTACTGGAACATCAGGATATATACACAAACACATATTCCAGTAAAAAAACTGGTACTAGGAAATGTGTTTTTTTGTGGCCAATGTAAGTTTATTTTGGTGACAGACCAAGTATACATTAATGGCCAGGGGCGGCCCGTGCTATTGGACTGCCGGACTGCAGCCCCCTCAACTTAAAATAAAGAAAAATAAAGAAATAAAAAGAAAAAAATTTAAACATTTGCAGACTTTCGGCATGCACTAGTCCGGACTGCTGCTGAGACAGTCTGGAGCATGCGTTGTCTCACAGCAGTCCTGACTGGGAAACATGAAGCGGGCTCCCAGAAGTCTATGCAGTTTTAAACTGCATAGACTGTCCTGGGAAAACGCATCGGGGTCGGACTGCAACATCAGCAGTCTGGAATTTGCTGCAGTCTCGTCAGGCGTCGATCTCGATGGGCAGAGTTTGATGTGGATTGGAGGTTGCTGCAGTCTCATCGAGGGAAGGTCTCAAGGGATGTTTGGTGGGTTTTCTACAGGATTTATGCTACAGGGGAAGATCTACTAGGATTTGGATTTATGCTACAGGTAAGTGTGTGGATAGGATTTGGATTTATTTGTGTGTGTGTGTGTGTGTGTGTGTGTGTGTGTGTGTGTGTGAAAATGCCCAGGTGCAATATACTGGTGTGGTAGGGAATACCTCAGGCTTGAACCCTGTACCATGTATGCAGGTGTTAAAAAGGGGAAATTTCCCCACCCACCACCATTTGTTTTCAGATTTTTTCCTCATATTTGATCTGATCTGTTCCTCATAATATCTGTGGTTTTTTTAAATGCTGCAATGCTTGATATTTGATGGTTCAGTGGTAGCATTGTTGCCTCACAGCTGCAGGTTCTCAGGTTTGATTCTTGGCTGGGGTGCCTTCTTTGTGGGGTCTGTATCTTCTCCGTGGGTTTGCTTTTGTGTCCTCCCATGTTACAAAGACATGTCTGCATTATTTCTTCCTGGGCCTCTGCTGAAAATTGTTTTTTTGTTCCAAGTCAGACTGTCCTGATTAACAAATGTTAAATAAAATTGACAGGCATTTGAATTTCAGACTTCAGGTTTCTGAATGTTTAATTCCTTAAAATTTGATGGTGCAGTAGCAGTATTGTTGCCTTACAGCTATAGGTTTTCTGGTTTGATTCTTGGCTGGGGTGCTTTCTTTGTGGAGTCTGCATCTTATCCCTGTGTTTGTGTGGATTTGCTATGGTGTCCTGCCATTTTACAAAGACATGTGTTCTATTTCTCCTGGGCCTCTGCTGAAAATTGTTTTGTTCCTCAGAAGTAAAATTGACAGGCATTTGAATTTCAGACTTCATATTCTTCAGAAAATGCATAGTAAAACAACTTTTATTCTAGTAATAAATATATAGTAACACAACCTTTTTTTTAGCAATTTTTTAAGTTTATAAGATGACTATTTGAAATTTGTCCTATTTTTGGGACTGTATTACCCTGTTATTGGCTTTGTCCAGGTTTTTGTGCTAAGGTTGACAACTATGGCAATATCTGAATTCACTGAATATGCCTGAGGGCTGTATTCCCTCATTACTGGTTTGTCCAGGTGTTTTGTGCTAAGAGGTTGACAGCTATAGTGAGAACTGAATTCATTAAATGATAGCCATTTAAGTTTCAGTCTTCCTCTCTTTCACAAAGCAGCTGATTTGGCATAGTGGTATGTTGCTCTGACTGTTTTGCACAGGGACCTTGGCAGTAAAATGTATGGTGGTAAAAACCCCAAAACATTTTTCTTTTTTTTTACCCCCAAAGGGGGAAAAAGGGGGGAAATTTGGCCAAAAAAAAAAAAAAAAAAAAAAAAAAAAAAAAAAAAAAAAAAAGTTTTTTTTTTTTTTTTTTTTTTTTTTTTTTTTTTTTTTTTTTTTTTTTTGGGGTTTTTTTGGTAAATTTTTGGTTTTCCCTTTAACCCCCTTTTTTTGGCCACAGGGAAAAAAAAAACCTTTTTGGGGCCAGTAAAATGTATGGTGGTAAAACCCCAAAAAAAAAAAGCCATTTTTTATTTCTTAAGGGGGGGAAAGGCCTTTTTAAAATTTAAGAAAAAGGGGGCATTGAGAATACTATATATAGGAAACCTACTTATAGTAATAGTATGTTGTACTACTCAAGTAACCATCCCGAATTTCAAAAAAAGGGGATAGTTAAAGGCCAATACATACATCTGGCCAGGATGGTTTCTGATAACAACTTAGTTAAAGTAGAAAGTGAATGTTTATCTAACATGTATCTGGAGCATTTCTCCCCGGGCCTCCACTGAAAACAGGCTCTGTGGAACCTAGTCGGACTTTCCCGGTCAACAAATGATAAATAAATAAAATAAATAAAAATAAAATAAATAAGGGTAGAGGATATCCCCTCCATTTAGTTATCTCTATTAGAACTGATATAGAGCAAAAAAGACAGATTGGTTCCATAGTAACACTTATTAGATCTGATACTATGTCTGTTGGAGAATTATTTAAAAATAGTTATCATACCAGGATTGATTTTTCCAACAGTTTTGTGATACAATATTATACAGAAGGTAGTGTTATCAGAGATACACTTAACAGAAATTGGTTAGTTTTTTTTCTTTATTTAATGGTGTCATGGACAAATTGGTGAATAGACCTATTGTGGTGTACAGGAAAGGTAGGGCTGTAAAACACCTACTGGAACATCAGGATATATACACAAACACATATTCCAGTAAACAAATTGGTACTACGAAATGTGTTTTTTTGTGGCCAATGTAAGTTTATTTTGGTGACAGACCAAGTATACATTAATGGCCAGGGGCGGCCCGTGCTATTGGACTGCCGGACTGCAGCCCCCTCAACTTAAAATAAAGAAAAATAAAGAAATAAAAAGAAAAAAAAAATTTAAACATTTGCAGACTTTCGCGCATGCGCACTAGTCCGGACTGCTGCTGAGACAGTCTGGAGCATGCACAGATTGTCTCAGCAGCAGTCCTGACTGGGAAACATGAAGAACGGAGCTCCCAGAAGTCTATGCAGTTTTAAACTGCATAGACTGTCCTGGAACTCGCTGGGAAAATGCATCAGGGTCGGACTGCAACATCAGCAGTCTGGAATTTGCTGCAGTCTCGTCAGGCGTCGATCTCGCGATGGGCAGAGTTTGATGTGGATTGGAGGTTGCTGCAGTCTCATCGAGGGAAGGTCTCACGACGGGGATGTGCGCGGGTGGGTTTTCATACAGGGATTTATGCTACAGGGAAAGATCTACTAGGGATTTGGATTTATGCTACAGGTAAGTGTGTGGATAGGGATTTGGATTTATTTTGTGTGTGTGTGTGTGTGTGTGTGTGTGTGTGTGTGTGTGTGAAAATGCCCCAGGTGCAATATACAGGTGGTGTGGTAGGGAATACCTCAGGCTTGAACCCTGTACCATGTATGCAGGTGTTAAAGAGGTGAATTCCCTACCCACCACCATTTGTAAAAAAATTGCAGATTTTTGCCTCATATTTGATCTGATCTGTTCCTCATAATATCTGTGGTTTATAAATGTTGCAATGCTTGATATTTGATGGTTCAGTGGTAGCATTGTTGCCTCACAGCTGCAGGTTCTCAGGTTTGATTCTTGGCTGGGGTGCCGTCTTTGTGGGGTCTGTATCTTCTCCGTGGGTTTGCTTTTGTGCCCTCCCATGTTACAAAGACATGTCTGCATTATTTCTTCCTGGGCCTCTGCTGAAAATTGTTTTTTTGTTCCAAGTCAGACTGTCCTGATTAACAAATGTTAAATACAATTGACAGGCATTTGAATTTCAGACTTCAGGTTTCTGAATGTTTAATTCCTTACGTATTTGATGGTGCAGTAGCAGTATTGTTGCCTTACAGCTATAGGTTTTCTGGTTTGATTCTTGGCTGGGGTGCCTTCTGTGTGGAGTCTGCATCTTATCCCTGTCTTTGTGTGGATTTGCTCTAGTGTCCTGCCATTTTACAAAGACATGTGTCTACAGTATTTCTCCTTGGGCCTCTGCTGAAAATTGTTTTTGTTCCGTCAGAAGTAAAATTGACAGGCATTTGAATTTCCGACTTCATATTCTTCAGAAAATGCATAGTAAAACAACTTTTTATTCTAGTAATAAATATATAGTAACACAACCTTTTATTATAGCAATTTTCTAAGTTTATAAGATGACTATTTGAAATTTGTCCTGATTTTTGGGACTGTATTACCCTGTTATTGGCTTTGTCCAGGTTTTTTGTGCTAAGGTTGACAGCTATGGCAAGAACTGAATTCACTGAATATGTTTGAGGGCTGTATTCCCTCATTACTGGATTTGTCCAGGTGTTTTGTGCTAAGAGGTTGACAGCTATGGTGAGAACTGAATTCATTAAATGATAGCCATTTAAGTTTCAGTCTTCCTCTCTTTCACAAAGCAGCTGATTTGGCATAGTGGTATGTTGCTCTGACTGTTTTGCACAGGGACCTTGGCAGTAAAATGTATGGTGGTAACACAGCATTTTTCTTTCACAAAGCAGTTGATTTGGCATAGTGGTATGTTGTTCTGACTCTTTTGCACAGGGACCTTGGCAGTAAATGTATGGTGGTAACACAGCATTTTATTCTAGCAGCTTTCAAGATTATACAAGCAGTGTTTAATGTGTCCCTGGTTTTGCCCTTTGATCCACCCCAATAAATTTGGCTTTTTCCAGATTTCTTGTGCTGAGATTGAGATGCAGTTGAGTATTGAGTAGATTTTACAAGGAGCTGAGAGCTGCAGGGGAAGAGAAGTTTAGTGCTGATTATGCTAAGTCAGCTCACATTGCTAATAGCACAACAGGTTGTGTACTTGCTTTTGATGCAGAAGGTTGTTGGATCTACTCCCATAAGGGGTGAATGCTGCCATACTGAAAGTTAAGATACTAACTATGAGCCTGTTATCAGTTTGCCATCCATTTCCTATTGCAATATTACTAGCTTATTTTTAATGTAATTTAGGCAATTTATTCCTCAGGGCATCAGACACTTTATTTTTCGATGAAACCATGAAATATAAAGGTGATTGCTAGCAGCAACCTCTTCATTACAGATTTATTTAATGTGGAATTATTTAGATAACTTTTTTACTACTTCAGAGATTGTGCATATTTACTGATAATGGTGGACTGTAGAATTGTGCATATTTACTGATAATAGTGGACTGTAGAAGTTTGAGTAGACTTTTATGATGGAAATGTTCTGAATTGGGCAGTTTTGTCATTGGTGCATGCGTTTTGTTTCATTGTTTACTGGAAAAATGTTCAAAGCAATAGGAAGGTGTATCAAAGAGCACATGTATGTTTCATATGCAAGGGGCCTATGATTTGAAAACAGCCCAGAATTAATCTTTATCTGCCACGGTAAAATGTATTTTCTTTGAATGTGGGTTTCAATGTTGTTTCAATGAATGTGAGTTTCAATGGCAGAGAAGTTTTAATGCCAAGTTTGTTTAGCAGATGTCTTAGTGTTTGTGCTGTAAAATGCAAAATAAAACTTTCAAATGAAGTTCAAATCATCATAGACGTAAATCAGTATGCACATTAGTGTTTATGGTAAATGGAGTGAAATAGCCAAGTAATGGATCATTGGAATGGCTGCAGGGGGAGGCTCCATTCGACCATGGTTTTGTGAGGGGGAAGGGTGGCAAACATAGGCAGCCCCAGCTGAACCATACCTCCCAACTGTCCAGATTTTCAAAGAATGAATAGATTTTTGCTTCTTATTTTTGGTTTGTTCCTCATAAAATTTGTGTTTTTCTGGCAAATCATTTAGGAATTAAGTCACTAAATAATGACACACTGAGTTTCAGACTTCATAACCTTCAGAAAAATGCATGCTAAAGTAAGACCTGTTCTATCATCTGTCTCAGTTTATACAAGAGCAATTTTTAGTACTGTTTATATGTTCCCCCAATATATTTGGACTTGTCCAGATTTATTGCATTAACAGGTTGAGAGGTACATGCAAATAAATTGCTTTACAGAATTAGGCATAGCCAAACCTCTCAACTGTCCCTGATTTTGGCACAAAATGTTGCTCTTCCCTAATGATCCCTCCATAAAATAGCAATTTTGGAAGAAAACATGGAGGGTTTATAATTAAGAAATAACTGTAATAATCAGTTAGATTACTTTTATTTCAGAAATGCATGTAGATTCTTTTATTTTGTCAGCTGCTCAAGTTAGCAGTACTAATATTAAAGTATCCCTTCTTTGACAGGTTCCCAGCTGTATTGTGTTGCTATTTTATATTTTTACATCACATTTTTGGTCCATTTTTCATAAAATTGTGGTTTTTTTTGGCAAATTAGTGACAATCATTAAAGACTGAAGTTAGAAAATAATGACAGACATTTGAGTTTCAGATTTCATACCATTCAGAAAATTCATACTAATGCAAGACCTCTATCTTTCTAAGTTTATAAGAGCAATATTTAAAAAATTGTCCTTATTTTTGAGCCTTTGTCCCATTTCTTTGTATGGCTTTGTCCAGATTTCTTGCTCTGAGGTTGAGAGGTATGACAAATGTGTCAGGGCCATCACAAGTCAGCCAGAGATATTTCAAACTGTGACATACTTGTTGCACCCCACTCCCCTATGTAGTGACTCTGGATGTGTTGAAGCAAGGCAAGGAGTAGTTATGCAGTGTAAATGTGCAGAGTATCCCCCCATCCAAGGTAGACACAAGTACTAGAGTGGCTTTTCATCTGTCCTTGATTTTTGCAGAATGGTCTGGTTTCTGTCATATTTTTTGTACTGTTGATTTATGCTTATTACTCAAAGTGCCTGTTGCTCTGTGTTTAAGGAGCAATACTTTAATGACCATTAGGTAAACTTGGCTGAGATTGCAAGATGCAAGTAAGCTTTAATAAGCATACTGTTAAAGAATTGCCAACATTGAAAGCCTTTCTGTTGCCATGTAGAGAATACTTAACTAGATAATGTATAAGCCTTGGGTATTGAAATGCATATGCCACTATTTGTAATAAAGGACAGGATTACATTATTTTAAGAGTCTCATTACACTTGGAGACTTCCAGTCATCTCTGCAGGCTTTACCCGTAAACAGAATGCCAATCGTGTAGTCCATAACCTGTACAGTAATCCTTTTAGTGTGGTCCATAACCTGTACAGTAATCCTTTTAAGCAATGTATCTTGAGCTTATTTCTTGTTTGCTTTTCATTTTTTACTTTGATCATGTTTTCCCCATGAAACAAGTAGATGTCAGGCAGCAGGTCTTTTTTTTTTGGATAAGGAACATTTTTACAAGTGGGGGTATCAGAGATTTCTACTTTCAGCATGTTACTTGGTACTTTAATAACGCTAAATATAAATTATAATTAGAACTGCAGTGCAAGAAGTGGTTTGCATTGAGTGCTGCTTGTTTTTCTTATACTTGATTTTGACTGGCATTCCATTAATGTATTTAAAAAAAGTAATTTATTTTTTCATGCCTCACAACCTTTTTTGTTTCCATCTAGATATTAAGCTGTCATGCAGCCAATGCATTGAAATATTTTTATTCTTTTACACTTCATTTTGTCTTGATTAAAGGCCAATACATATGTTTGGCCAGGATGGTTTCTGATAACAAATTAGGAAAGTGAATGTTTAGTTAACATGTTTAAGGGTAGAGCATATCTCCTCCATTTAGTAAACTCTATTAGCTGAAAGCAAAAAAGACAGATTGGTTCCATAGTACCACTTATTAGATCTGATACTATGTCTGTTGGAGAATTATTTAACCAGGATTGATTTTTCAAACAGTTTTGTGATACAATATTATACAGAAGGTTAAAGTATACATTAATAATAATGGCAATGTTTTTAAAGCTACATTTGCATGTACTTGTAGCACTACAGGGGTCATTTATTTGCTCTCTGTCAAAATTGTAACTGTTTTTATGTGGGAAAACACAGAGGAAATTGAGGGAGCGTATTTATGAACATCCCTTGGATATAAAGAAGAACAAGGTTACCAGTTCTTTAGCCAAGCATGTTAAAGACAATTCAGCTCATTATTTTCCATTTTTTTGGATTAGATTAGTTACCAAAGGATCCAAGGGGAGGGCTATGGGAAGATTTACTAGAACAGCATAAGTTGCTTTGGCAAGTAAGGTTAAATGCTAACACTCTACCTGGGCTCAATGAGCAGATTTCAATCAGTAGTGTTTTAAAACTTAAATCTTATGCAGTATAAGGTACTAAAGGTTTAATGTTTTTTTAAAGGAATTGTTAAGTAGTTATTTGACAATTGGATTTTAATTGTATAACTGTTTATTGCTATTTGTATAATTAATTGGATGGGTGTGTGGAGTCATGTGGTTATTACAGGGGCTATATATAAAAACTGTTGGTTCCCTGGAACAACATACTCTGAAGAGGTCTGTAAAATTGGATGAAAGCGCTCGGTATTTTATTTATTAAAATACACTTCCTGTTTTTTTTTAAACTGGTCTTTTTCTGGTCTTAGTGGTATGGAGAGGAAAAATATATGTTTACTTCAAAATATAAGGAATGTTGGTACCTATATAGGCACTTTTTGGGTGATATTTGTTTATTTTGGATGGATTCAGAAGAAAAGTTTTTAGAGTTTTTTAATTATATGTTTAACACTACCACCTTTTTAAGATTTACCTATGAGATAAAATATAATGAAATTAGTTATTTGGATGTTAATATTTCAAAATATTCAAGTAGGTTCAAAACCAAGGTGTGAAGAAAAGAAACCTTTTCAAATTCATATTTATATTATACAAGTGATCACCCTTTCTATCAAAAAGAGGTTTGTTAAAGGGCCAGTTTGTTTGGGTGAGTAGAATGACTTCTTAGGAGGACGACTTCGGGAATGAGTGTCAATTTTTAATTAACATGTTCAAAGCAAGAGGGTATCCTGAACATTTATTAATGGAAGTTTATGATGAGGTCTTGGAAGGGAGAAATACTAGAATTACACCCTTATTAGGGAAAGGTACTAGATGTGTGGGTCAGAATGGTTCTATTAATGAATCACGTGACAAGGCCTATGAGGGGGTCCTTGGTTATTACCTATGATGGGGATGCTAGGGTGGTCAGAAATATAATTGAAAAAGAATGGGTGAAATTTGCCAGTATCTCAGACTTAAAAGTGGAAAGATAGGAAGGGTTTTAATATTAAAAATGTTTTGGAGAATAAAAGGTTTGAGCATACATTTACAAAACAAGGAAAGATAGGCACCTACAAATGTCATCACTGCTCGTATATAAAGGAGGGTGACACTTTACATTTAATTGGTAGAGTCAGGTTTATTAAAAGTAAGGGGTTTGCTAACTGTAACACTTGTGGAGTTGTCTACATTGCTTTATGTAACAAATTCGATGCATTTTATTTAGGTAAAACTGAAAGAAAGTTTAGATTAAGAATTTATGAGCATAGGTATGATAAAAAGAAAAATAATTTAACTAATGCATTATATGAACATACCCTGGTTTGTGTAGGTGTAAATTTTGATTTCTTCACAGTTGAAACAGTTCCCTTGGATTTAAGAGGTGGGCCATGGGAGACTAGATTGGAATACAGGGAACTTTACTGGCAGATTGTTTTTGAAGCCAACAAGTTCCGTGGTCTAAATGATGTTGTGTCTCTAGCACCAATACTTAAGTTAAGAGCAGCTAAACTGTAGTAGTTTTACAGTATGGCTAGTAGATGGTAGTGTTGTACAACATTTTTAATATACGATTTAAAGATGGGGAAGGAATGGACTTATTTTATTCTTAACATTTTTTGTCATTATTTTGTTTCTTATTGACCATTTATTATAGTATATTTATCATATTCATTCATCATGGGATGAATATTTAAACAGGTCATTGTTTATTATATATTTTTTTAATATATATTGTAACATATTTATGTGCAGTTTCCTTGATTCTGTGGGGACTGACTGTTATTGGTTTGGAAATGGGAAGTAGTGTTGATTGAATGACTGATTTATTGGGAATTTTATGTATTTATACATGGTTGGGGTATATGGTACGCTCACATCTGATGAAGATTTTGTGAAAGATGAAAACATGGTGAAACGTTAAGCATTCGTGTATTTTATTTTTATCTTAAGTGTCACTATTAAAGTTTGGTTCGGTATTGTGGTTGTTCCTTTTGGCGTGCCTTTTTTACTGTGTTTAACAGTTTAGTTCCAAGAGTACAGCAAAATCAATGGTGGTTGCAAAAAAAGACAAGCCAGTTTTACCATAAAGTGTCCTCAGTGTCATTTCAAATTGGAGATGGCTTAAAGTGGAATGTATTTATGTATGCTTGCTCGCTATCCCCAAACCACAAAGCATGTGATCAACTGAACTTGAAAACAGCCTCAAATTTCAAATAGTAAATTCCATACCCATACAGAAAAGCATATACCAATATTTTAATTTTCATAAAGGCACAATTCCCAAATACATTTTATGAAAATAACAATAAAGTAAAAATAAACTTAAAAAAACAGATGCCGTCTTCCAAAAAAACCTGCTTCAGGAGTTGTATGTCTTATTAATAAGCACGTGTTTTAACCTAGCATCCCATTGTTACAACAAAGCACATTGTAAACTTACCTTTGTATAGCTATAGCCAATAAAACCATGTAAACTCTAATTCAGATCACCGCATTTTGAATATCACATGGTAAATCTATCAGACATTAGAAATGAAAAGTAAATAACAAAGAAAAAGACAAAATTTATATCTTGTCCAACTGTCTCATAACTCCATCTAGAAATCATATTGCCACTACAAACTTTACAAAATAAATCCCTTTCAAAAAGTTCTTAAAGGACAATGGGATACTATTATGAAATGCTCAACTTTGCTGTTCTTTTTCTCCCTAGATATTGTCCCTGCTATGAATAAACAACAACGCAGCATTTAAAATATTTTAAATTGACTGTTTCTCTCCACTAGAAAAGTACCTTACTGTACTGTGGTGGTTTCACTGTCAAACAACTTTTATCTCACCCTTGCTGCAGTCTCCAATTCACTGATGTCATCACGGCCACTGAATACAGGTAGTTTTCTGGCCAGTTGCCTCCCCAAACTGGCATCACCATGACTGTCCTAAAAACCCACCCATCCTGTGATGTCACAGATCCCTGGTCCTTCCCCTGCCCATACAGAAAGTAAAGGCTAGAACAAGGAAACAATACATGAGTCAATTCTCCTACTGTGAGCTGTCAATCACAGCAGGTAACAGCTCAAATTACCCTTAGCACTTTGACAGCTAGGGAAGTTAGGTGTAAAGGGGGATGGGAGATGAGTCAAAGTAGTACAACTCAGGCTTCACAAAAATACAGTTTAGCCATTCTAAAAAGAAACAGCAGTAAAAAGCACTTTGAAAGTCTATTCTGTGGCATTTGCACTGTTTGTGTTTTAAGTAGTCATCGAACAGCATGAAATGTTACTTAAAACTGACTGGAAGACAGCAGTGTATGCATGTAAAAGGTTTACTATTAAAATTTCGAACGGCACTCCGTCCACTGTACTATAGTCGAACACGGAAGTTCGAAAATGATAATTGCGAAGTCAAAAAAACAATCTAGGAATGGGTTTTAACATGGGTCGAGGTAGAGGAGATGTTTGTAGTTCAGAATAATACTGAACACCTACCTCGACCCATGTTAAAGATTGATTTTTACTCGAACTTCCGTTGCCGACTATAGCACAGTCGACAGAGTGCCGTTTGAAATTTTAATAGTAAACCATGTAAAATCAATGCAGTGACAGGAGCTTTAGGAAGAAAGAGGCCTGCATGATGTAAATTTTACGGACGAGCACTGCATTTTGAGATACCTAGAGGAAGAGTAAATCAGAATTACTTCAAGATGCCAGACCCCTGTGGTCAGACTCAGAAATTATATATAGAATATTTAAAAACCTGTAAATAGTCCCAGAGTGGTGTTAAAATGTAGGAAAAACCAAACCATTATGAAATAAACATGTTTTTGAGTCTGTGAGTACGGTTCTCCTTTAATGCCTTCTGGTGACAAGACCAAGTCATGGCATGTCCTGGAAAGACCATTTAGGTGTATCAAACATAAATATAAAAGTACAGAGTAAATTAGTTAATGTAAAAAAGTTCAAAGCATAATTAATTCAAAATGACATTATTAATCTAGTAAATAAAAAATTACAAAAGGTAACTAGACATATATGTATATAAACTGTATAAATAAATTAACAGTATCATAATATCTTAATAAGACCTGGAGAATGCAGAGTTTCAAGGTCAACTATCCAATATTTTCTTTCTTACCCAACAAGCATGTGCCAGTCTCCTTTGTAATATCCCTCAGTGGTTATCTTATCAATTCTAATAAAGGTAAATAATGCATTAGACTGCTTTGCCAAACGTCATACTAAAGGGATTCTTTCCTTGTGGCAAATAATGTCTCTGTTATGTAATAAAATCCTTTACTTGAACTCCCTAGAAATTTATCTCACATAAAGAGCACTAAAAGAGCATACCACCAAGTATATTATCCAATTAGTGTCAAAAGTTACAAAATGTCTGATCTCAAATGTTCTAGCAGTACTCACAGAACTGAAATATGTTGTCTTGCAGATTCTGATGTAATGAAAACATCTACTGCAAAGATAGAATTTCTGTGGGTTGGATCCATGTCAGGGTTACATTGTTTTAAAACACAGATGTTTTTAAATCAGTTCAAATTTTGTCCAGTTGATTTAGCCTTACAATGACTGAACAAACACCTTTTGGGGATAAGCTGACAAAAAATTAATCATTCTTTAAAATATATCAGTGAGGTTGAATGACCTCCCAACTTTTAAAAGAAGTTACCATATGTGGTACCTAATCTTAACTCATCACTAGTTTTATATTGCCTTATAACATTTCTATATTGTAATAGATCACTCCTAGTTTTATTTTTAACATTCTGCCTGTCTACATCCAAACATATTTTGTTATAACCTCTTTTTCTACACCTCTTCGCCAAGTCAGCCATGTCATGTCTGTAACCATCTTTGGTTGTACAGATTTGTTTAATATGAATATATTGTGCTTTGAGTATATAATTCAAAATATGTTTGTGATGGCAACTCAAAACAGTATTTAAAGAATTCTTAGTAAATAGTTTTCTAAATAGTCCAGTAGTACCTGAGCTATCAATTAACTTTGTCAAGCTCACACCCAAAATATCAATAGTGTACAAGCTAAAGGGAAATGTAAATTTTATATTCCATTTATTATCATTCAAGAAGCTCACATAATGTTTAATTCCATCTCAGTCATCCCAAAATATCCAACAATCCTCAAGAAATCCTCTCCACATTGTTGTTTTATCATGTCAAGTAAATTTCTGGCAAATAGCCCATGAAGAGGTCAGCATACATGTGGACAAAAGTATTCCCAGTGATGTCTCTTTCAATTAAAAATAACTATCATTGCTGTCATAGAAGCAGTTTATATTCAATACTATATCCAATAATGGCAGAATGACCCCTCATAGACTCATTGTAAACAATAGTTTTCTCACCCAAAAGGATGCAGCTTCCAAACCAGTTTCCTGGGGGTGTACTGGTATATAAAAATTGGACATCAATATTAAATATGTAAGTAGTCTCAAGCAAGTGTATTCCATCCATCAGTCTTAGAAATTCCATAGTGTTCTTTGAGTTTAAGGAGACCTCTCCTAATAGGGGGGTTTATGTTTTATTCTAAAAACTTGGATCATGGTTCAGTAAGATAACCTAGTCTTGAAACTATGAGGTGACAAGGAGGGTTCACAATAATTTTGTGAACTGTAGAGAGAATATAAAATTCTGAATTTCAGGACTCTAACCTTTAACTCACTGTGCAAACTATCAATAATAATTCCCTGCACAAATCTATTTTTTTTTGTTTGAAATCCCTTAATGGGTCCTAATGTCTTTTCATATAAACCATAATGGGATTAAGTTGTGTCATGACCTCTGTGTTATAATCCTCAGAATCTAGAATAGCAATATCCCCCCATCTGTCTGTCAGACAGCAATTCTAGCATTATTTATTAGCTCCTTCAATGTCTTCTTTTCACCTTCTGGAAAATTATTGTTCAATTTCCTAAAAGTAGAATCACTGTGTACATAAAAGTAACTAAGTACTTCATTTTAAACTGTCACAAACTGGATGATGGGGGAGGCTGATACCTTCCAAGTTATTATAGTCAATGATATTTAAAGTATTGTGTTATGGCAGCATATTTATCTAACATTTCATTATGTCAAATAATCTGTCCTTCATAATGTGATAAATATACTTCCACAAAGTAGAGATTTAAAGGGCATTCTGAATACTTGGAAGGAAAATATACACATGAAATAAGAATTTTACAGATGGATTTAGAGATGAGAAAAATTAGAATATTAAAGTGTGATTTTAATGATTTTGATAAGGGCATTGCACCCCTAATGCATGCTAAAACTGCCCCTTCTCCTACCCCTTAAACCTGCACCTTTCTTTAAAAAATCCCTTGTGTAACAATACTGCTACTGCACAAAGCACTTACACACACACACACACACACACACACACACACACACACACACACACACACACACACACACACACACACACACACCTCAGTCTCAGTACAAGAAATCTGGACAAAGCCTAAAATAAATATGGACAGATTATAATTATTGCTCTCATGAACTTAGAACTACTAGAATCACATGATTTGTGTTAGTGTGCATTTTTCTGATCTAAAGGATATGAAGTATAAAACTCAAATGTCTGTCATTATTTAGCAACTTCAATCCTTTTATGAGGAAAAAGATAAAAATATGGGGCAACAATCTGGACATTCTGCAAAAACCTGGATAGTTGAGGGTTAGGCTACCTACCTCTTACACACACACACACACACACACACACACACACACACACACACACACACACACACACACACACCATACCTCTCAACCTCTTAGTGCATGAAATCTGGACAAAGCCTGTCATAATGGGGGGACAAAGGCCCAAAACTAGGGACACATTTGAAATATTGCTCTTATAAACGTAGAAAGTCACTAGAATAACATGAGTGCATTTTCTGAAGAATATGAAGTCTGAAACTCAAATACATCATTATTTATTAACTTTAATCCTTACATCATCCCATTGATTTGTCAAAAAAATAATTTTTATGAGGAACAGACTAAAAATATAAGGCAAAAATCTGAACATTCTGTGAAAATCTGTACAGTTGAGAGGTATGAGTCACACACAGACACACACATACACCCCCACCTCCCTCTTACACCCCCCAATACCTCTCAACTTATTAGACTTGGAACAAGAAATCTGGACAGATGCATAAATAATGGGAGGTGGAAAAAGGCCCATAAATAGAGACACTTTTTAAATGTTGCTCTAACAGTCTTAGAAGGTTGACAGAACAACAGGTTTTGCATTGGTATGAATTTCCTGAAGGATACAAAGTCTAAAGCTCAAACATGTACCATTACTTTCCTCCTTCAGTCCTCAATGATTTGCCAGGGATTTGTCAGAAAAAACACAATTTTATGAGAAACAGACAAAAATTATGAGGCAAAAATCTGGAGAGTTGAAAGCTACGCTCTCAAATGTACCACTTTTTTTTCAATCCTTGGTTAACAAAAAAAAAATACATTCAGGGTCTTTGAACAGTGTTTTTGGTTCTTGTTCCTGAATTCCTAGAACAAGATTGTCAGGATCAGCTCTGCAGTACCAGCTTATTTCTGCTAGTAAATAATTAATGACGACTATTAATATTTGGTAAAAGGGAGAGACGTGCGCCCCTGCGACCAGAATAAATCCACCACTGTAACTGTCTTACGTGGAGGGAACAGACCAGATTCTTTAAATTTCCCTCTAAGTTCCAACTGCCAGGTAGAAAACACAGGTTGAGCAAGCAGCTGCTCAGCCTCAGCCACAAACGTGGAAGTTATTACTTCTTGTTCTTCTAAAAACTCAGGACAACCAGCTGCTCAGCCTCAGCCACAAACACGGAAGTTATTACTTCTTGTTCTTCTAAAAACTCAGGGCAACCAGCTGCTCAACCTCAGCCACAAACATGGAAGTTATTACTTCTTGTTCTTCTAAAACGCAGAACAAGCAGCTGCTCAGCCTCAGCCACAAACGTGGAAGTTATTACTTCTTGTTCTTCTAAAAACACAGGGCAAGCAGCTGCTCATCCTCAGCCACAAATGTGGAAGTTATTACTACTTCTTCTTCTAAAACTCAGGGCAAGCAGCTGCTCATCCTCAGCCACAAATGTGGAAGTTATTACTACTTCTTCTAAAAACTCAGGGCAAGCAGCTGCTCATCCTCAGCCACAAATGTGGAAGTTATTACTTCTTGTTCTTCTAAAAACTCAGGGCAAGCAGCTGTTCACCCTCAGCCACAAACGCGGAAGTTATTACTTCTTGTTCTTCTAAAAACTCAGGGCAAGCAGCTGTTCACCCTCAGCCACAAGTGGGGAAGTTATTACTTCTTGTTCTTCTAAAAACTCAGGGCAAGCAGCTGTTCACCCTCAGCCACAAACGCGGAAGTTATTACTTCTTGTTCTTCTAAAAACTCAGGGCAAGCAGCTGCTCAGCCTCAGCCACAAACGTGGAAGTTATTACTTCTTGTTCTTCTAAAAATGCAGGGCAAGCAGCTGCTCAGCCAAGAATGCAGAAATTAAGCTGCTCAGCTGCAGACATGGAAGTTCCTTTGTTTTCTTTTTTTGTTTTTAATTGTGGGTGAGCTGTGCAGTGGGAAATTATTTATTTATTTATTTTTTAATACACAAGTAAGGACAGTCACTATAGAAGTGTGAAATCCAGGTCGGTGCAAGCCCTGAACCCACAGACCCCTGGAATTTATCATATAGACCCACACACAGTTTAGAATCACATTATGGATAGATTGATAGCGATATGGCAATCTGGAGGGGATGGTAGACAGTGCTAACTGTTTTGTCAAGGATGGCCTGCAGCTATCCTCCTAAAGCTTTTGTATATTGTCCAACTCCACAATGCCTTTTTTATGCAATGTCACTGTTCAAAAGCTTCCAGTTTGGTCAATGCTAGGATCCTTAAAAAAAATCTTTGCTCCCTACAGGCACTGCTTACCCTGGAATGCAATAATATATTCATCATCATGGAGACGTGGTTCAGGACTAGGGACAGCACTGACCATTCATTCAGGTCTACTGCACTGAACAAAGGCATTAAAGGCAGCAGTGTCTCTATATTCATAAAACAAAAATTCACCTCCAGACTTGTTAGACAGGATAATGACCTGTAACTCCTCATGTTGAACTTAACATTAACAAAATCCCTTATCACATCATAGCTAACTATAAGACCCCATGTATGCCCCTGGCCCATGCCTCCTAACTGACAAGCATGGAGACCCTATGCATTAGTTCAAACAGCATTCTCCAAGGGACACTGACATATCTGCTAACCTGCATGTCCAGAGACGTCAGGACTTTATAAATATAAACTCTTGGGACCAGGTAGTCCACATCCTAACCAGGGTAGATAAAGGCATGGAGTTGGTCTTCACGAGTACGGGGCAGCTTTGTTCCCGACTTGTGGTAACTTCCTGTCTAGTCACATTTGACAATAAACTAATGACATTCACCATCAGAATGAAGCTGGAAGCATCTTCGCATACCTTAGTGGTCAGATAAGCAAAGGCTAATCTATTAAAACTGAGTGATGATTTATCAAAATTCAGCATTCCCCCTCCAACCTTATGACTTCACTACATATGCATAATGCTTTACTGCTAAACTCTATCCACATGTAAATAGCTGTATAGATGCATCTGATCCTCTCTGAAGTAAATACAATACCAAATTTAAAAATAAACCCTATGGTGGAACCAAAAAATAAATAGGATCTACAATATAAGAAAAAAAAAGCATTGCATGCACTAATAAATGCAACTCTTAAGTTGTCAAAAATGCTCTTACTAAATTTAACAAGGAGCTACGGTCCTTGATCAAATCAACCAAACTTAGTTATGATATAAAAAAGTTACTTAGGCAAAATGCAGGCATAAAGCCCTCTTTAACTATGATATAAACCTCTCAAGCAATAAACAACACTGTACAGAACTAATAGTAAATGATTTCACATACTTGGACACTAAGGACATAGCAAAACTACTTGCAGATAAATTTTGATCTAACTTTACATACTCTCTCCCCTTACATTCCCAGATTGCATAACCACATCTACACCCCTACTCCCAAATCTCATAAGAACAAGTCCTCAAAGCACTTTCCAAGGCCAAGAACATTGCTTCTGTGGGCCAGATAACATAATAGGCTGCCTACTGTTCAGTCTGACATAGAACCTGTCAAACCCCTACAGAGGCTATTCAATATCAGCCTCAAACCAGGGTCTGGTTGGATGAATGGAGGATGGAAACGGCCATCTCCCTGCACAAATGTAGAGCCTCAATGGACCCAGGTAATTATAGACCCATAATCCTGACCAGCCTCATCTGTAAGGCTACACAGAGGATCATTATGGAATTATTAAATAATGATATAAATAACCTACAAAGTCTTGACCCGAGCCAGTTTGGTTTCATCAAGGACAGATCCTGTCTGCTTAAGTTGGTCAACTTCTTCAGAAAGTTTACTGAAGAAAGGGATGTGGGAAAATCAAGACACCATTCCACACCCAGGTATTTTTGCTAAACTCTCCCAACAAAATGTTAATCGCTATGTAACTCACTGAATAGCAAATTGGCTAAAAACAGAACCCTTAAAATTAGGATAGGTGGCTCTAACCACCTCCAAAAGACCTGTCACTGGTGGTTTACCTCACAGTTCAATCCTTGGGGAACTCCTCTTTGACGTTTACTTTGCAGTGGTCAAAGTTAAAATTAAGGGTTTATGGCTGAGTGAGTTTGCAGATGACTGCAAACTTAAAATCATCAGAAACTCCCCAGAGAACAGAATAATCTTCTAAGAGGGCCTTTTCCCACATAATACCTGGACTCATAACCTAGGATAAAACTAAATGCCAAAAAATGTATAATGGTCTCCTTCAGCAAGCATGATGTCCCCTGTAACTATTACATCAACAACACACCACTGAGAATCGAGCCGGTAGTTAGGGACCTGGGAACTTATGTTGACAACAAACTGTCCTTTGTTAACCACATAACCACTATTGTAAGAAAGTCCATTTTCATTGTGCAGTTTATTAGTAAAGGTATGGTATCCAAGTCCAGGGATGAGATCATCCCAATGCATTTAGCACTTATTAGGCTGATCATTGAGTATAATGTCCCCTTTGGTATATGCCTGTCCAAACACTTAACACAAGTCAAATGACCACAATGTTTTCTCACCTAGATAATCAAGTACCTAAATCATAAAAACTACATCAACCATCTCAAAGCCTTGTCTCTTTTCTCTGTGCTATACAGGCTACTGAGAAGAGATCTCTTCATGTATAAAGCCTTGACAGAACTTATCTTCTCAGATTTACTGCACATCAGAAAGTATGAAGGTGGCATAAATACCCACTCAAGAGATCTTAATGTGGTGTACAACATAAAAAACATGTTAGAGGGCTAAATACGTATCTCAGAGAATACCATTTCTTTGGAATCGTCTTCCTCTCCACATAAAGCAAATTATTTCCTTTATTACATTCAAACATAACCTGGATGAATGAATGGATGGGAAACCAAGCTCTGCCCATTTCTGGGTTATTCACACTTAAATTACATTGACTAAAAAGTACCACAGGAACATAAAGATGGGCTGCCAATGATCCTTATGGATCAACAGCCAAGTAGGTACCTATGATTCTATGTGCTTATTAACCTATGCAGACATCATTGATTATCTTGATGTGAAAATGTCAAAGATTTACAATAGGGCAGTATTCAATCTACTATTTTTAGAAAGCCAACATTCCCAATGCCTACTTCCATTTTGGAAGCTGACGCTATTTTAGTCAGAAGTCTAGTTTGGTTAAAGGACAGATGGTATGATTATTCAGGCTTATTACTAATTGCAGTGTATTTTTGAAGAGCTAGATAAATTGATTTGTTTATTACAACACTCAGGCTACTCTGAGTTTGACTGCTGCAGGGCATCCCGGGGCAGAGCTGTCAGTAATGGACTGATCCAAAATGGACCCGTTTCAGACACAGCCCAGGAGTTACAACAGAAACAAAGCAAGAAGACCGATTTACATTTCAGAAAAGATGTGCACAATGTTGCTGAGTGATTTTCCTTGAAAAAGCCCAATAATATACGGGTGAAAGCGCTTGGAGTAATTTTGTTTCAATAAAGACTGTTTGTTTCAAAGACCTTTCGGCCATTGCCAGTAATTTCACCTTGGTTGGAACAAGTTGGATTAAGTAGCTGCTAATTACGGGTCCTGAACTGCTGGGCTGTGTTTTTTTCATTCTTGGTTTTTTCGTTTGGTTTTTTATACTCTGAGTTTTTATTACAATCTTAAGCTAATGAAATTAGAGCAAACAGAGTGGGAAAATATGCCCCCATTCTAAGAAACAAGGATGTTATGCTTCCTGTCAGATCATTAGAAACAATTACAAGTCAAGGCATCATTTTTCCTTACTGTATACATTTTAACAGAATTAAAGGCATTGTAAAAAAATTGTCTCGTCCTTTAATTCTGACTTGAGGCACAAGTTGAGATAAACCTTAAGATTTGTTTCTTTAAAGGATAACAATATTAAGTAGTTACTAAAACAGTTGGAGGAGATCGCCCATCACCACACACTCATAGCTTCTTGGTAGGGGGTAAGACCAGGTTCCCCCTTGTTTGTTGATGTACCAGACTACAGACATGTTGCTGGTGTAAATCACAATAGTCCCTAGAGGAAGAGCATCTTGGAATGCCTGCAACACTAATAGAACTGCTCTCATCTCCAGGACATTGATATGTGAACTGGGGAGACTACATGCCTTGGACCATTCTTCCCAAGTAATGACCCCCCCACCCCCATTGGGAGGCCTCCATGGTCACCGTAGCTGATGGAGGTGGTAGATCAAAGGGCAACCAACATAAATATCATCTGACTGGATCTACCAATGGATGTGGTGTTTGCAAATCATGTTAGCTTGAATGAAAAGGATAAAGGTTGCTGAAGAATAGACCACTGAACAGCTAGTCCATTAAAAATAAGCATATATTATCATGCTAAAGGAAGTAATTCTATTGCTGCCACCATAGACCCCAGCACTTGATGAATGAATCTGGATGGAGGAGATGAATGGAACAGAATCTGATGAACCTGGGATCTGAGCATGTCTAAGCAGTGAAATGTTAAAGAAGCAATTTGTTTTGTTGAGTTCAGATGAGAACCAATAAACTCCAAGCTCTGTACTGGTATCAGATTTGATTTGGCATGGTTGATTGTTATTCCCAGTGAATTGCAAATCTGAAGAAAATACTCCTTGGACTGTGAAAGAAGATTCTTGGAGGGGGCGGTGAGGAGACATTCATCTATATATGGAAATGTTTGGAATCCTTTGAGTTTCAAGTGTGCTGCCACCATTCCCATATATTTGGGGAATACCCTAGGGGCTGTAGTGAGTCCAAAGGATAGGGTTCTGAATTGGTCATGACTGTCTCCCTGCCAAAAGCTTAAGTGTCTTTGGGGCACCTGTCTATTTTGATGTGATAGTATGCATCCTGAAAATCTATAAAGTATATCCAATTGTCCTTGTGAAGAAATGGCGGAGTGAACTGGAGCATGACCATTTGGAACTTTGCCATTTTCACATACTGATTCAAATTGCTCAGATCCATAAGTGATCTCAGGTCCCCTGTCCTTTTGGGCACTAAAAAGAAGTGTAAGTTCCAAATCCTACTTGGTCTGGTGGGACCTCTTAGATGACTCTTTTGTCTAGCAACCTTTGAATTTCTTGAGCTGCTGTCTTCTCTGACTGGGTGGAACATTGGGAAGCATTTTTATTTTATAGAGAGGGAGTTAGAAAAATGGTATGGAGTAATCTCTGGATATTATTTTTAGCACCCATGAATCTTTTGTTATAATAGCCCAGGCATCAAGGTGCAAGGACAATTATCTCCGACTGCTTCCAGACGGGAGCAGTTGGCAGCATTTCAGGAGGGCTGAAAGTGTCTATCCAGGTAGGACTCACATAAACCCTGATTTTGCTGGCCTCCTCTCCCTCTGGGGTAATGTCTACCATTAGAACTGCCTCTTTTGTCTCTGGAGGAGTTGTCCCTGCACAGAGCTTGGAAAGGTCCCCAAGATTTGTGGAATCACATTTTTTACCACCTCTCTGATTTCTACAGAAGGTTTGTTGAGGGGTAGAAAACTTAATTCTCATGGCATACAGGGTCTTTCCTGCTTGTTCATTGTGGGTAAGGTTTTCTTTCATAGATGGGCCCAATAAAGATGTTCCATTAAAGGAAGCATTGATGAAAGACAGCCTGAAAGCCTCTACAAAGTCACAAAGCCACATCCAAGCATGTCTCCTTATGTCAATGCCTGAACCAGCAGCCCATGAGGTGCTTTCAGCTGCATGAAAGATCAACCTCATGGACACATTGGAAATTGATAAAAGAGTGAACAGCTGAGAAGATGGTCTTTTGAAATCCTCTGCAGACATGGACTCAGACAGAGAGAATTTGTTAGTTTTTTAGTCAAATCTCTCTGTAGTCTTGTGAAATGTGCCAAGTAGTTAAGAGACCTCAAAGTGAATGTCAGTGAGGCAAAGACTCACTTTCCAAATCTGTCCAGCTCCCTGGACTTATTTAGTGGGTGGACAGAAGAGCTCTGTTCTGTTAGCTCTTTCTTAGTGGCTGCCACCTCCACCATAGCATCTACTTGGACTCCTCTGCTCCATTGCAGTTTATGCTTAGGGAGAGATAGGAATTTGTCAGGGCATCTCTGTATAGGCTTAAGAGAATCCAGCTCCTTCCATGCCCAGCAGGAAACTAAATAAATTAGTTCATCTACTAGAGAGGTAATCCAAGATGTAGATGGATCAAAACCAAAAGCTTTCAAAAATACTGATTCCTCTGGAGAAAGATTACTGGAAAACCAACCATCTTTCTGCATGAGGATCTCTAATACATCTCCAAAGGAGGAATCATCTGGCGCTGATCTGGGGATGCTTCTCCTTCCTTGAAATTGGTATCCTCGGTGAGAAATTCCAACAGAGAGTCTATGTGCCTCCTCTTGCATATAAACTTCCAATGGATCTCCTCTGGGTGTCGTTCAGGGGAGGTATAAGAAGAGAGGGGGAGTTCCTCAATGAGAGCTGATGGAAGCTAGTCAGAACTGTCTGTCCCTGTGGCATAGGCTTGATGGACTCAGAGCTCAGAAGCAAAGAGGGAACTGGGAGTGAATCCAAGGCATGAAAGAATGGATCTCTTGAAAGAGAAAAAGCCCTCTCCACAACCTCAAAGGCAGTTGGGCCTGGAGAAGCCATAGCCCCTTGCACTGGAACCAATACTTCCTGTACAGGTAGATTATGATCTCTACTGGATCTGTGCCCTGAGGAGGGAACCAGACCTGAACTGTCCAGGGCAGAGGCTTCAAAGGGCAAGGATAGATCCAGTAACATCAGAGTAGATCATGGCCACACAGACCTGACATTGATGCTTTGGCTCTGAAACCCATTCTGATCCAATGGTATAGATGTGGAACTGGTCAGGGATGTTGTCAGAGTCAAAGAAGTGAATCTCTTTGGATCTAACTCCAGACTTCTTGGACCAGATCTTGGGGCTCCAAAGTCAAAGGATGGATTGGAGAAGGAGACAGTACTTCATGAGACATGGTTGGAAGACTTTCAGATCCAATAAGGGACAGAGCTGGAAAAACCCCATCTGTATCTGATCTCTGAGGAACATTTGCATCATCCTATTCACATCCACTTCTGAATGACTTCTGAAAGGCCTAGAAGATGTGGTGGCTTGGGCCTGGGATGCTTTTTGGGAATTTGTAAAAAGAGAAAATGCAGAGTAGAAGATATCAGATCCAGGATGAACTCTGGAGAATGAGTTCTTTGGCTGTATGATGTACCACATTTGAGATCTGAAGATTTGGGATCCATGACCAAAGCTGTGGGACTGGCTGAAACAGTGATCAGATCCTAAGCTTTAGGATCCAAGGCTTTTGGATCTGCAAGATGAACCTTTGGGTCAGAAGATGTTGGATCTGATGATTTCAAGATTTCTGCAAGCGGTTCCCATGAAGTCCTAGGGGACATCATCGGAGAGTGCTTTCTATGCTCTGAAGGAAAGGATTTAGAAGTTTTGCTGGTGATTTGAGCCCCTGAAGAAGGTGGAGGTGAAGGAAGAAGGAGACCTTTCAAAATAAGTTTCCTGCAGCTGTCTGCTAACATCCTGAAGTTGAATGCAGCACAAATACTACAACTAGTCTTCAGATGGGCAGCTCCGGGACAATGTATGCACTTTTGTGGGCATCCAAGTTAGGGATTTTATGCCTAAAAGAAGTGCATTTTTTGAATCCTGTCAACTTGTCAGCCATGACAGGGAAGTAATTATCAACAAACCTACAGTACATTAAAAGGGACCAAGCAGAGAAAAAACACTAAATGGAAAAAAAAGGAAGTTTTTTTTTTGGAGAGGGAAAGGAAGAGGAAAAAGAAAAGAAAAAATTACCAGCAATAGTAATAATGGATTACCCTGTGATAGAGGGCAGGAAGAAGAAATAACAACTCTGGTAATAAACAGAAAATACTATAAAACAATAATAAAAAGTCTGACACTAATATACCAGAAATTTAGGAGGGAGATTTTAAAAGGAAGGGAAAAAAGTTAAGCAAGTAAAGGTGAATTCACTTATTAAACAATTATAACAATTGCTCAAGAGAAGGACCCTATGACTGAGCATGACGGAGTCAAACAAAATCTGAAGAACTGAGGATGGACTAGGGGATTATGGGTAAAGAGAGGAGCTCGAGAACTGGATCCAAAGTCTAAAATATGAGGCTGAGTCGAATCCGAGGATCAGATCCATAACCCATTCATGAGGAAGAATAAAAAGGACATCATATTTATATATTACCCCCAATGAGAACAACTGAGATCACACCATATATAATTTGAGGGGGACCCATGCATGAGATAAAGCATTTAGGAGCTGTCCATAAGTAGTACAGGGGCAGTCCAGGGATAAATTTTCATTTCCCATCCATAAATCTAAGTTGTGCTGGAAAATGGACAGAGATGAATTTTGTTTCATGTGGATGAGGAGTTTGTTCCATAGTCATGGTATCCTCTGTGAAATATACCTGTCCCTCCAAACCATTCTGTTGGTATTGCAGAAAACATTTAGATCCCTAGACCAAGTATTTCTGATGCCATTTGTCTTGTTGATGTGCAGTAAATCCATCAGTAATAGGTCAGAGAATGCCTTGTATGCCAGACACACATCACCTCTTAGTGGTCTGTAGGATACCAAGTTTACAGACAGAGCTTTGATTCAGTCCATGCAGGATATGTTGTTTAGGCCTTGTATCTCTGTGGGTGTTCCAGTTGTTGCATGTATTTGGACAGATACATGCCAAAGGAGGCATTATATCCAATGACTGGCCTAATGAGGGTTGAGCAAGGGGGGACAATAAAATCCCTAGATCTAGACACAATTCCTTTGTTAATAAGCTGTGCAATATAGAATGACTTTCTTACAACAATCAGCACATGTTGGTCAAAACTTAAGTCACTGCCCACATTAAGTTCCCAAATCCTGAACAACTGGGTCAGCTCTAAGGGGTGTATTGTCAATGCGGTAGTTCCCTGGGATAGATGACTTCCCAAAGCATACAAAAATGCATTTTTTGGCATTTAGTTTCAGACCATGATTTTGACAACAGTTGTTTGAGGCAAATCTTCTGCAGGATGGCTAAGACATTAGGGGATTCAATGACTGGTCCTAGGTTGCAGTCATCTGCAAACTTAATCAGCCAAAGTCCTTTGGTATTGGCTTTTCTATATGCTTGAGTGTGAATTGTGTCAAAAGCTTTGGCCAGGTTGAGGTATGAGGTGTGTACCACTTTGCCTTCATCCACTGCTTTGGTGACATTTTCAAAAAATCTACCAGGTTGAGTAAGCATGACCTGCCCTTGACAAACCCAAACTGAGATAGGTCTAGTGTTTGAAGATTCCCTGTGTCCTGAGTAATTAATTCCATGATAAGGCTTTCCATGGTTTTGCATATGAAGTTGGTCAGACTAATGGGTCTGTAATTGCCTGGGTCTGTGGAAGGTCCCTCCTTGTGCAGGGGAATGACTGTAGCTGTTCTGTATTCACTTGGTACAAAACCTGTATGGAGGCTGAGATTGAATAGTTTTGTTAAGAGTGTGGCTAAATCATGCTTCATACTGTTGAAGATGCATCCAAGGATATTGTCTGGATCCACTGTTGCAGTATTTTTAGCTTTTGATAGTACTTTTAGGACTTGGTCACACAAGGTGAACTAGTTTCAGGTATATCTTGAGGGACAGATGGATGAGAAAGGGGTATAGTTAGAGCTAAATTTATCAGCCAGTAGGTTAGCTATATCTTCAGCCTCAGCGTAGGTAACACTGTTCACAAACAACTCAGTGCACTGCTACACTGTGGTTTTAAGATTACAAATGTAACCAAAAAATGCCTTGTGATTGTCTTTGGCTTGGGTAGCTATTTTAACCTCAAACTTGGCTTTGCTGGATTTTATTAAGCTACTGAGTTTTTGTTTATTTCAGTGACAAGGGCTCTAACATTCTGGGAATAACCCTTCTTACTTTTTGTCAAAATTCTTTTCCTTTTATTATAAAGCTTGTTGATATTATGGTTCCACTATGTGGGTTTGTTTCTGGGGTTTTACCTGCACTTGTTCCTAGGGGGTACAGCTGAATCTGTGCAGCTGTTTACATGCTGGTACAGTGTGATGGTGTACATTTCTCAGTATTTACTGGAGTTAACTGGGTTTGATGAGGATTTGAAGCTTGCCAATGTATCACTTAGGAGAAGGTAGTTTGTCTTAAAGAAATTTCTAAAGGTACATTGGATGGAAGGGAATCTCTGATTTCAGTTTCATTTTGAAGGAGACTGCTTTATGGTGAGACCTAACAAGAAGTGAATATAAGCAAGGGTTTGTGCAAGAGGCTCTCATATTAGTAAGGACAAGATCCAAGATGTTATCCCCCCTAGAAGGTACTGTGACAATTGTTCCAGGGCATTTGTGCTTACAAAGTCCAGGAATCTCTGTTTTGTGCACTAGTGGTGGTGTAAGTTTCCCAGTCTATAGTTGGATAGCTTAGATCACCTAGGGAAATGGTAGTATGTTTAATACTGAGTGATTCCATTTCCTGTAGATAGGCATTGTGGCTTTTTTTGTCATACAGCAAGTTATATAGATAGGTAATATTTTAATGTCAAAGGTCAGGATGGCCAAGAGATGGAAATGTTGATGGAACGTAATGTCAGAGCAGGTAAGTGGGGTTGCAGGGGTGACTGCATTTGAGTGTGTCTATATGTGAGTTAGCTTTAGGGTCAGGGATGAGTGAAGGATGGGTGTTGTATGTTTGTGTACTTTAGAATAAGGCCTATTGTTAGGTTGGGGAATAGATGTATTGTTTGTGTGTATGAATATGTGTCTCTTGTGTAGTGTCAGTGTTATAGGAAGGTTTTTACAAAGTTAAAGTGTAGGGTTTGGGCTGGGGAAGGGGCAGCATTATGGTTAGGGTTAGCACCCATTACTAAGGTGGTGCAGGGGAGCATAGCCCCCCTGCCATTTTTAGTAATGGGTGCTAACCTTAACCCTCATCCCACACCTTAACTTTTTAAAAGCCTCCCAGTAACACTGACACTATTCAGACAGGTTTGAGGTTACTGTTATGGGGGGGCTAATTTTAATATCAGAAGAGAAAATCATTTTCCTCTCTTAATGTTACTGTGTTTATTAGTATTCAGTATTCTGTATGATCAAACTTATTTTGATGGTGTTTGACAAAATGGTGGTTCGGTCATACAGAGTACAACTATATATATATATATATATATATATATATATATATATATAGATATAGCTATAGATACACATATACATATACATATATTATAGAAATATACACATATATACACATTAATGCAAGATCATGCAGACTCAAAGAAGAGGGAGAAACTGATAATAAAATACAATGACTACAAGAAGCCTGCAACCTTTCAGTTACAATGTTCAGAGTGTCTATCAAACAGGCACTGAGAAGCAGTAAGTTTCTCTAGGGGTATTTTTTATTGTAACCCCCTCCTGCTGACCATCAAGCCTCCCTTATTAGATGCAATTCATTCCTCAGTGATGGAAAATCCCCAGATCCACTAAGCTGAGAGAGTTGTTTTTAATTCATTATTCATTCTGAATCCATCAGTTATACACACTTAAGTGCATACACCTCAAATACATGACTGTGATAACAAAAAAATGCACATCAGTCCTGCAAAGCCAGATTAATGACTGCTTCATTTGAACATGAGAGCAGGGTCAACCATCCTCCCCACAGATAGCTACCATACCTAACAATTATAACCCCACTGTTGACTCCATATACTTGAGATATCAGATTGTGGTAAAACAATAATTATAGATACAATAATGTATTTGAAGCTTG
>NC_056744.1:1771003182-1771168182 GCF_019279795.1 Protopterus annectens
GAAAAACTAAAATACTACCTATATATACACGAAAAAATACTCTCATTAGTGATTTTACTAAATATGTACCCAACTCAGGTCAGATAACTTATTTAGGTATAATACTATCTAAAGATATTAAATCTATTATATATAATAACTATAATACCTGTTTTCTTAATATACAAAATCTTTTTAATACCTGGAATAATATGTTTTTACTATGGAGGAGAGACTTACAATTATTAAAATGATAATATTCCCCAAGATTTTATACTTAATACAATCAATAATACTTTCACCTACAAAAATAACTATCAAGAAACTGAATACACTAATGTTAAATTTCTTATGGGCACCTAATAGACCTAGGATTGCATTAAAGAAACATACTAATAGCTGGTCTCAAGGGGTATTTCTTTTCCAGACTTTAATTTATATATTATCTCTTCTATTATAAAAGTTATTACTTTATTAATAGATCGGTCATATGTCGCAAAATGGAAAGATTATTGGGAGCTAATTAGTATGCACTTCATGAAAATCTCCTTAACACATAAAAATATGATTATAAATAACTCCATGTTGTGGTTGCTAAAGGAATTTTGTACTTCACCTATTACACCTAAACATATGGTCTGTTACCCATTAAATATTATTATTAGTTATCGTAATTTTATATTCATGCACCCTAAGTATAGGGAATGGAATTTTATTGTATTCCCTATAATTTATACTCAGGGTATGCTTATGTCATCTACTTCTGAAGGAGCTCATTTAGCTATAGATAATAATCTAAAGTACTGGTATCAGCTGATATCTGATAATAAAGTTAAAATCTAGATTTCTTAAAACAAGAATTTGATCTAAGAGAAACTTGCTGGTTAGAGGTTCAGATCTTTAGACAACATCTCATTGATAGAATAGATCTAATGTCTATAACAGTTAAAGAATCTATTCCAAAACTGATTGATTACTTGATAATAAATTTACAGCATAAAGTTTCTGATAAAGGTAAACTTTCATATATATATAAAATTATCAGACAAGAAACTTTTTACAATGTAGATTCATACTGGAATTATTTCACCTCTATTAATGGGGACCCACCAACTCAACAAGATAAACAATATATATTGAATCTGCTTATAGAACTACATCTTCCATTGTCTGGAGACTTTATACATGGAAATTTTTACATAGATCTTTTTATACACCTTTGATGATGAATAAAATTAATAATAAAGATAATCTATGTAAGAGATGTAATGTAGAAATTAATGCTGACTGGGCTCATATGTTTTATGACTGTATGAAGTTGAAAGAATACTGGAAGTCAATTAATGAATTTTTGCAGGCTCTTTTACAGATAATTTCATTATTTCTAAGTCTCTTATATTATTCAACACACCTGTACCTCAATGTGTTAAAAGATTAAGCTTCCCTTGTTATGGTCTATCCTAGCAGTGGCTAGGAAAATAATAACTAGAAATTGGATTTCAGATACACCTCCTTCGTTCAATGAATTTAAAATGTTATGAATATAATGTGTCATATGGAAATAAGCACAATTAGAATGAGAACAACTAGAAAAACATCACATTTTATTGTATGGGATAATTTACAAAATTTGTTAAAAAAATTCTAATTTCAATAGCACAGTATTTTAGTTTAATTAATTGATTTGATTGTAGTGGATGTCTTTGTAAATACTTTAGTTGTTTTGTTGAATATTATAATAATACCTATTTTTAATTATTTGTATAAAATTGTTATGATATTTTTCTTATATGTTAAAACAATAAACTTGTTTTGAAAAAAAAAGACAAGAATGCAACCATATCTGTAACTTAATTAGTCCCTAGATAGTTTCACTATAAAAAAGACTACAACCACAAAACTTGTTTCACACGTCCTAAGTAACTATTCCCCCTAAAACAGAGACAAAAATGCCTGTTATGCTATCTGATGCATCACACTGAACTCTACAAGAAGTCCTGCTACTTTTTGTGTCGTGATTTTCAGTGCATGTTCCACTATTTTCTTAACCAAGTAGGTTGCTGTTTCTCCCTTAGACTCTAATTAATCAGTTAATCGATTAACTGATTAATTGGTCCTGTTTTACCTATATTTTCCTCAAAGGATTTGAGATTTGCTAATAACACATTACTAAATTCATAGAGGAAAATATCTGTGCATAAAAATTGTATTTAATCTGTAAAACACTCAGATGCATAGGTACAAACCTTTGCCAACCTCGATCAATAATCAGGTTAAATCTGAGTAATATGGGGTAGGCTTGTAAGGGCTCTTGAATCGTTACCCTAGTAATCACCTACGAACCTATTTAGAATGTTATCATATCTAATTCCCTATAATTTCAGGAAAAATTACATTTTTGTGAAAATCCACATGTGCATATGTGTAACATGATCTGGATAGTTACAATACATTACTTACCACTGGTTTGAAGCAATTACCAGTTCTAGTTGGTTGCCACCGTCTACATAAATGAAAGTATCCATATGACTATCTATAATTTTACAAATGATGGAACTGTTTTGCAAAGCTCAAGTAATTTTTTTTCACAAACCATGGAATAAGCATGAAAACATTGTTTGCAGTTTCCTGACACAAAATAAAAACACGTACTGGAACTTATTATGCACTACAAAATACATAATCCCTTATATGTCATATTAGTAGTCAGTGGTGAGCCAGGAATCAAACTCTGAACCTTCTGATTTACATAATTTGAATGCTTGTCTTGGTTTTCACTAAACACAAAAAAATGTAGCTCTAAGTATTTCAGCCACATAGCAGTGTATTCTTGTTTACTTGCTTAGATCTTAATTCTAGCTAATAAATAACAGACTTAATTCCTATCACAGCCTTTTGTTTTCCTCAGATATTACTGATTTATTTTAACCGTGGCTAGAATTTAGAACACTGATGACTTTCTTAGCCTCTTGTCTGCATGATGTGTTAAACCATGATTGCTTTTCAATCTACACAAAAGTCAGTGGAGTATTTCATATGGTCAGTAAGTAAATACCTTCACACATGTATGAATAAACTTGTCCCTTTTGTAATGCTGGGTCATTAAATTTACTTCTGATTTCAATTTACCTAGGATCTTTGCCTTCTGACAATAATAAAAATTGTGAATTTAATCAAAAAAAAGAAGTTGTGTACTTACCATAACATTCGATGTTTGTAGTCCGTCTTGCCCTTCATTCTTACATTTGGGGATCGCAGCCAAGATTCCATTTCTCTAACTTGAAAACTTCTGGTCGGCTCATGGCTAAGCAGTATCTCATCATGCACTGCTAATATAACCCAGATCTTGTTTTCTGCAAGTAGAAACATACAGAGACAAAGAACAAACCATGTCGAAAGGACCCAACATAACAATAAGGCAGTAGTCACTCTACCCCCAGGTCCTGAATGAGGGGGCAGGAGGGAGGGTTTGTAAGAATGAAGGGTGAAATGGACTACAAACATTGAACGTTATGGTAAGTACATAATTTCCTTATGTTCTATAGTCCTATCTTGCCTTCATTCTTACACTTGGGACAGCATCCCCAGCACCTTCATCTTGGGTGGCTCAATGGAAAATCCTCCTGACTACTGTGGAACCAAAGGAAGACCTGTTCCTAGAAGCCATATCCAATTTGTAGTGAGTAATGAATGTGTGGGGTGAAGCCCATGTTGCTGCAGCACAAATGGTGTCTATTGGGATTCTAGCCTGAAAGGCTACCAAGGTAGACACAGACCTGGTAGAATGAGCTCTCACCTTGAAAGGCAGATCTTTACCACTGGAGGAATAGACAAATGAAATGCAACTGAAAATCCAGTGAGATAATGTGACTTTAGAAACTGGAAAGCCCTTCCTAGTATCTGAAAAGCAAACAAACAGTTGATCTGACCTCCTGAAATCTTTAGTTCTGTCCAGATAAAAACGCAATTGTCCATGCACATCCAGTTGGTGAAATTTGTACTCTGCCTTGTTAGAGAAATTGGGGAAGAAAACAGTTAATTCAATGCACTGATTAATATTGGCCAGAGAAGAAACTTTAGGAATAAAGGAAGGGTCTGTCCATAAGGAGACTCTATCTTTGTGAAACACCAAATAAGGGGGCTTAGTGGAAAGAGCTTGCATTTCAAAGACCCTTCTTGCAGAAGTGATAGCCACTAAAAATATAGTTTTCCAAGATAAGAACTTAAGGTCACACATTTCTGAAGGTTCGAAAGGGTTTGACGTAAGTCTCTGAAGAACAAAGTTCAAATCCCATGGTGCCACCAGATCCATGACTGGGGGTCTTAACAAGGTGGTCCCTTTAAGGAAGGCTCTACACAGTCTATGAGCCATAAGGTTAGGTTCATTAGCCAAATGAAAAGTAGAAATAGCTGCCAGTTGAACTTTAATAGTGGCAGCTGCTGAACCTTGATGGAACAACTGAAAAAGGAAGTCTAAAATGGCAGAAATGGGACCAAGGTTTCTCTCACGGGCCCAAAAGGAGAATCTTTTCCACTTACTGATATAAATCTTTCTGGTAGAAAGTTTGTGAGATGATGTCAGAATGTGTATAACCTCAAGAGAAAAATCATGAAGCCTGACTAGGGATGGAATTGGAGCAGCCAAGCTGTCAAATTGAGGGTGTGGAGAGAGGGATGGGACATCCCTGACATGTGCGTCAGCAAATCTGGCACTGGGTCCAGGGTCCAAGGTTTGTCCCTTAGATGAGGTCTGAGGAAGGGGAACCAAATCTGTCAAGGCCAGTAAGGAGCAATTAGGATCATTCTGCTTCCCAATTATATTGCTTTCTGAGGGGGGATGGAGGGAAAGCATAGAGAAGCCCTGAGGGCCAAACATGAACAAGTGCATCTCTGGGTGTTTCCCCTTCTGGGGGAATCAGGGTGAAGTACCTGCTGCATTTGGCATTGAGAGGGGTGGCAAATAGATCACAGCAAGGCTGACCCCATTTGCAAAAAATTTGTTCCGCAATGTATGTGTTCAGACACCACTCGTGAGGCATCAGAATAGCCCTGCTGAGCCTGCCGGCTATCACGGGATGTGCATTGTGACCAGAAAGTGCTGGGAAGACACTGCCCACTCCCAAACTCGAAGGGCTTCTCTGCAGAGGGGGTAAAATTTGGGCCCTCCTTGTTTGTTTATGTACCACATCCACCACTAACATATTGTCCGAACGGATCGCAATTGTCCCAAGAGGGAGAAAGCTGTGAAGTGCTTGCAATGCCAGAAGCACTGCTGTCATCTCCAAGACACTGATATACAAATGAGCCTCATGTTCCTGCCACATGCCTTGGACTGTTCTCCCTAGATAATGCCCACTCCACCTTATCTGGGAGGCATCTGTGGTCACGGTGGCAACGGGGGGGGACAAATGGTGTGCCTGTACTTAGATTGCTGGTCTGGGTCCATCAACCAAGATCCTGTTTGCACAAATCCGTTATCAGGATAAGGTGAGAAAGAGGTAGATACTGCAGTGACCATTGGGCAAAAAGTAACCACTGCAGGACCCTCATGTGCAGTCTGGCTAATGGTACTAATGGGTATTGTAGAAGCCATTGTTCCTAACAACTTGAGTACCATCTTCACTTTCACCTTCCTTAGAGCAAGTAAGCTCAAAACTTGTTCCCTGAGGTTCTGAATTCTTTCTATGGGAAGGTATGCCCTCATTGAGACGTGTTTATTTTGGAGCCAATAAAATTCACATGCTGAGAGGGTGATAAGGCAGATTTTTGCCAGTTTACTGTAATCCCTAACTGCAGGCAAGTTGAAATGGTAGTGTCCCTGGCCTGCAACAGTAGATGCCTGGTGGTGGCAGTCAGAAGCCAGTCATCCAGGTACGGAAACACTTGGAATCCCTGATGTCTCAAGTGAGCTGTAACCACTGCAATGCATTTGGTGAATACCCTGGGGGCTGTGGTGAGACCAAAGAGCAGGGCGCAAAACTGATAATGACTGGCTCCCAGCCAGAAACGTAAGTGACTCCTTGATGCCCTGTCCATTTTGATATGGTAGTATGCATCTTGGAGGTCTATAGAGCACATCCGAATGTCTTTCCCTAACAACGGGTGTATCGACTGTAAGGTGACCATTCAGAATGTGGACCTCTGTACAGATTTGTTCAATTTGCTGAGATCCAAGATGGGTCTCCAGTCCCCTGTTCTTTTTGGCACCAAAAATAATCTGGAGTAAGTCCCTAATCCTACTTGGTCTGTGGAGATGGGATGAATGACTCTCTTTACGAGCAACTTTTGGATTTCTAGAGTTGCTGAATCCCTGTGAATGGGTGGCACATCTGGGATTCGTCTGATCTGAGGGGGTGGAGAAGAGAAGGGAATATGATAACCTCTGGTAATTATCTTTAATACCCACTTGTCTTGAGTGATATCGTGCCAGGCTTCTGGGTAAAAAGAGATATGACCCCCGACTGGCTCCAAAGATGCACAGTCAGGCCTCCTTTCAGGAGCACTGATAGCGATGACCACGAAAGGAATCACATTCTCCCTGGTCCTGCGGGCCTCCTCTGCCTCTAGGGCGGCGTCTACCATAATTTCCTCCTCCTCTGCTTCTGGAGAAAGAATCACTTTGTGCATCCTGAAAAAACCTCTGCAACTTCTTGAACCACATTTTACCACTCTTGTGCCTTTTGGGATAGGGTCTAGAAGGCATGGAAAAATGGACTCCCATGGCAGACAGGGTTTTTCCTTCCTGCTCGCACCTGGTGAGTGTGTCCTTTACCTTGGTACCAAACAATGAGGATCTATCAAAAGGGGTGTTGGTAAATGTAGACTTAAAGGCCTCTGCAAAGTTACACAAGCACATCCAGGAGTGTCTTCTAAGAGATACTCTTGAACCCACTGCCCTACTCGCTCCATCAGCTGCGTAAGATATCAGCCTCATGAAGGAGTTCACAATAGAATTTAAGTTAGACATCTGCACATTAAACTTCTGAGATACCGCTTCAGATACGTTACCTTGTAGAGTATCTCCTAGTTCATTCAGGAGATCTCTCTGGAGCCTAGTGAAGTGAGACAGGTAGTTCAGCGATCTAAGTGTAAAAGCCACTGAAGAAAAGACATGCTTTCCATATCGATCTATCGTTCGAGACTCCTTGTTCAGTGGATGGACAGTAGAGGAAATTTTGGCAAGTTCCTTTTTGGTGGCTGCTGCCACCACCATGGCATCTACTGGAACACCCTTACTAAGAAAGTCTTTGTCCTGGGGTGCTGACAAAAATTTATTTGGTCTTCTAGGATCCGGTTCCATAGAATCAGGAGATTCCCACACCTTTTGACTCATTAGATCCAGTAGCTTGTTAAAAGGTGGAGACACCCAGGAGGTGGAGGGATGAGACCCAAAAGACTTCAGGTACACTGACTCCTCATCAGAAGGGGATGTAGTGGGCCAGCTGCCTCTCTGTTTCAAGATCTCAAGGATATCTGTGACTGAGATATCATCAGAGGACGACTTGGGGGACCCTTCTGACTCCTCGAGGTCAGTGTCTGATGTAATAGACTCATCAGAGGAGTCAACATGTTTCCTCTTACACATTTTCTTCCTTGGTGGCTCCTCAGAAAGGTATTCTGGGGAGGCCTCAAAAGGCTGGGGACCACTCATGGAGGTTTCCTGAGGCTGAGAGTCTCTGCTGTTTTGGGAGAGAGAGGGAGCTGAGACTGAAGTTGGTGCTTTGGGGGGAAGAGTGTCGGTACCCCTGGTTGAAACTGAAAACCTGCACAGTACACTCTTCATCGCCTCAAACGCCGATCCTCTCAGCTCCAAGGATGCCCTCCACTCCGAAGATGCAGAGGCAGTCCTCGGTGCTGAGGAGATGAGCTCTGAGACAGATGTGGGGTCCAATCTCACCCGCGCCGAGGCACTGAGAGGAAGGCTCGGAACCGAAGAAGTTTGATTCGAAGCACCCCCCTTGGGCTTGACTGGAGAACTAAGGACCCTAGACTCCATGGATGGCACCGAAAGGGTCGGAGTGGATATCAGAACTGAGAGACCAACTGAGGTAGCTGGAGCTGACCTATCTACAACCTTAGGTACCGACAACTCTGGCTCCGATGGCCCAGAGTGGCTCGGAGGGGGAACATCGACAGGGTGTACATTAGGCTCCGGACCCGAATGGGGCAGAGCCGAAAGTAAATTTGCTGTTGCTGAATTCTGAAGAAGTCTACGCACCACTGTCTCGACATCCTCATCAGAAAGGCTCCTAGAGGACCCGGAAGATATAGTGGGGGACCTAGATTGCTGGAAGATGGGCGACCTAAGAGTCGGAGAAACCAGTCGAAGTTCATCAGACTAGCTTTGAGATACAGGATCAGTAATTGGCTCTGAAGCTCCTGGAGCCAAAACTGATGGATCCACAATGGAAGCCTCTATCGGCACTGAGACAAGTGGAGCCGATGAAGAAGTAGTAATTTTGGTAATTTTGTCTGGTGGCTCTGACAACACAGAATGGGTGGGAGACTGCCTTTTTGTGGTTTTTGTTTTGTCTTTTTTGGAACATGCACATGCAGCAACTTGAGATACCTCAAAGATTTCTAACCAAGAAAATTCAGGGTCTCCAGCACATGTCATACATTGACAGACTGAAGTCACTGTCACTGTACTCAGTAGCATACAGACTACTTAGAGGAGACTTGTGCCTGGCTTACAGAGCAATCATGGATCCAAACCTAATGGAAATCCGCAAGTCAAATGGGACAAGGGACACCCACTCCAGGGACCTTCACCTGACCTGTGGCATAAATAGGGCCTGCAGGAGAGACAGAAATGTCTCTCGGAGGTTACCACTCCTCTAGAATAGGCTACCAATTCACATCAAACAAAGCCAGTCTATGACCCTATTTAAGTGTAGCCTGGATGACTGGATGGGAAACTGTAAATTCCTGCAGGAGATTTCACCTATGATCCTTCTGGATATGGACAGCCATTGCAAACTAAGATCTTGAGTTTTGGCAACATCCTTTGTATTGGGTTTCTCTAGTATTATATTGGGTACACAAAGCTAGGCTTACAAAGACCTTCAGCTCAATAGCCCAGTAACAACTTATGAACCTATGAACCTGTGAACCTATAAAAATCACTGACAGCCAGAATGCTGTTGATTTTAAATTGCCACATACTTTAATCTGTCTTTCCTGGGTAACTCAGAACAACAAAAATCATGTGTAAACTCACATGTGCTATATTGCTTACAGACTTTTAACCAGTTCATGGCAAAATTCTTTACTTAAAAAGTCAAACTTCTAAACTTTTTTGTTTTCTGTCTTTGAACATGACTGCTTTTGAGCAGTCTAACTTGCCTTATCAGTTCCTATCTGTATTACTGTTAAAAATTACCTCTTGTACTTTTTTTTTCTCTCATTGCTCAATTTGGTGGAAATTGTTTTGTTTTTTCAATGTACTAGACCATAGAACATGTCATTAATGCTCCCTAGGACTAAAAAGCATCAATTTATTAGCCTTTTATCTTTCATTGTTGACATTCAATTAAATGACAAGTGTGTCCACACTCCATATATCTTGCAGAATGAAAAACACTGAAGTAGTACCTCCTTTCCATTCTCTTTTCCTTCTGACAAGATATATTCTGTTGTGAACTTAAAATTCTGCTGGTGTAGCCACTGTTATCTTCCAAAAGATCCCCTTGAAGAAACTCCAGGCCTGTTCTATGTCCACTTGAAGAAATTTGGTCTGTCTCTTTTTCTTTCCATCATTGCCTCTGTTTTTTCCCTTTTATCTACTTTTATGAGACAGGGAGAACAGATAACATGCTAGCTTTTCTAGAAAACCTGGCTGAGCATGCCAGAGTTGAGAGGGACCTTATTACTTTCTCTCATTAGTAAGTCCACTAACACATGAAAGCAGTTGAAGGCAAACACTTATTATCAAAACAGATTAGCAGCATAGAGTGTAGTCTAAACTACACCCATTGTACTAACATGGCAGACAGCTGCAAGTATTTGTATGTGAATCAGTATTCTAAAAAAAAAAATCTTTCCAATTCAATACTCATAACTTTTTAACATATTGCCACCACAGTACTATGTTTCCATGATTTCATCTGTGCAGCTATGCAAACAAGGCTGTATCCATTACAGAACATGTAACAGTACAAGGCCAACCTATGGACATATTAGTCTATCTGCTTCATTCAAGCAACTAACTTTTCACAATAGTCATTTGTTTCATTACAGAGCTTTATCTAGCTTACAGCATATAGTTCATGTAAACATGTCTCTGGTCTGAAATACAGAAATCCATTTTGTTAGTTGCAATGTCTGCAATTATTCTATTAGAGAAAACCTTTTGACAAATATATATATATTTATATTTCAACATTATGCTCAACATTCTGTAATCTGCAGTTATCTAACAGTTAATCCTATACACTGTGATTTGAATTTCTATAAGCTCCAGTTGAAAGTCTCTAGGTAATGTGGTCCCTAACAGATATAGAGATGCTACCACAGCTTCTAACAAGTAAAAAAAAATGATAAAAACAAAACCCAGGTATTGAAGAGATGATGTCTGGGTACTTAATCAAAGTGTCTATAACAACACAAACCTGGATTGGCTCCAAATGTAGAAGGACTAAGACAACCAACAAAATGTTGTTTAGAGCTCTAGCATTAATTAGAGCTCCACATATGTCAAAATGATAGATTTATTTTGGAGGTTAGGTTGGGTGGGCTATTAGCTGGACCTTGTCTAAAAAGGGCACAATGGGGCAGGGAAAGCTTAACTTATGTTATGATTTTCTGTGGTTCAATTGCTAAGTTTAATGATTTTGGGGGGCTGCTACTTTATTTTACAAAGAAACATGGTGGCTGTATTGGTCTGATTGGGTGACTTCTAAGGCATGTTTTTTACTCACATCAGGTAATTCATTATTTTTATGACTTAACTTCTTTAGCATTAAGTGGCATTGATTTGGCTGTCTAGTCTAAGTGTTAGTTATTCTGATTGACATAATGCATAAGGAATGTATGGCTGTGGCCATTTCACTCCAGATGAAATGCGTGTGTGTGTGTGTGTGTGTGTGTGTGTGTGTGTGTGTGTGTGTGTGTGTGTGTGTGTGTGCGTGTGTGTGTGTGCGGTGTGTGTGTGTGTGTGTGTGTGTGTGTGTGTGTGTGTGTGGTTTGTGAGTAAGAGTGAGTTTACTTGATTCCTTCACTAGACAAATTCTAGTTCTTTACTCCATAAAAATGAATTAGTCATTTAATGTAGTCAGACTAAAATTAATCACTATATACTGTTAAACCTTATTATTTTTATGGCATCACTGCTTTAACATTAAGTAGCATTGATTTGGCTGCCCAGTCAGGATGCCAGTCATTCTGATTGACATAATGCATAAGAAATGCATGGCTATGGCCTTTTCCTCCAGATGAATGTGTGTGTGTGTGTGTGTGTGTGTGTGTGTGTGTGTGTGTGTGTGTGTGTGTATGTGTATGGTTTATGGGTAGCAGTGAGGCTTTGGAACAAACAAATAAAACAACTTGTAAAATCCTCCAAGGGCTAGCTTGAAAAAAAAAATAGCAAACATAGCTAAGGATAACCATAAGGCATTATTCAGCTATATCCATAACCTAAAAGGCAGGGCCCAGACATCTGCTGAACTAGCTCTGGATGGCATCACATGCACTGATCCTGCAAAAATAGCTAACCTATTAGCTAGCAGGTTTGGTGAAAATTTCACCCTCCCTGCTCCTTCCAAACATTACACAAAACATTCTCTCTACATCTCCCCCATCTTGCATCTCCAAAAAGCAAGTCATTAATGCTCTCTCTCCAAAGTCAAAAACACAGCCTCCTTGGGATAAGATGGCATCCCAGGTTGCATTTTAAATGGCCTAAAACATAAGTTAGCAACTCTATTAGGTAATCTTTTCAACCACAGCTTGAGTACTGGTTTTGTCCCTGCTGAATGGAAAACAGTAAAAGTCATCCCCCTTCATAAATGGGGAACAGAAACAGACCCTGGGGACTACAGTCCCAAAAGCTTAACCAGCCTTATCTGTAAGGCCATGGAACAAATCATCATTGACCTTATAAATAAGGATGTAGGTGATTTCCAAACCCTTGATCCAAAACAGTTTAATCTTGTTAAAGGCAGGCCACACCTGTTAAACCTCGTAGGCTTTTTTGAAAATGTCACCAGAGCCACAGACAAAGGAAATCTGTGCATACAACCTACCTTGATGTACCCAAGGCCTTCCACACAGTCCCACCTTGGGCATCATTATAAACTCTCCCAGTTGAATATCAACCCTTATATTGTCAGGTGGGTTGCTAACTGGCTCACCAACAGATCACACTCAGTCAAAGTTGGAGACTTTGCCTCAACCAGCAGACCTGTCACCAGTGGGGTTCCAGAGGGGTCAGTGCTGAGCCCCTATTGTTTGGAATATACTTCTTAGACATTCAGGCCAAAACAGACCCTGCAGACTATCATATAAATAATAAAATCCTAAGTAACAACTTAGTTGTGAGAGACTTGGAAACACAAGTTGACTGTAGCCTTTCATCACCATGTGTCTACTATGGCAAGGAATGCATTCTAAGGTGCACATCTCATAAGCAAAGGCATTGCCTCAACAGTGAAAGAAGTCATAACTCTCCTGTCCTTGACTCTCATCAGGCCAATAATTGAATACAATGCTCCTTTGGTATGTACCTTACCAGGCACATGCAGCAACTTGAGATACCTCAAAGATTTCTAACCAAGAAAATTCAGGGTCTCCAGCACATGTCATACATTGACAGACTGAAGTCACTGTCACTGTACTCAGTAGCATACAGACTACTTAGAGGAGACTTGTGCCTGGCTTACAGAGCAATCATGGATCTAAACCTAATGGAAATCCGCAAGTCAAATGGGACAAGGGACACCCACTCCAGGGACTTTCACCTGACCTGTGGCATAAATAGGGCCTGCAGGAGAGACAGATATGTCTCTCAGAGGTTACCACTCCTCTGGAATAGGCTACCAATTCACATCAAACAAAGCCAGTCTATGACCCTATTTAAGTGTAGCCTGGATGACTGGATGGGAAACTGTAAATTCCTGCAGGAGATTTCACCTATGATCCTTCTGGATATGGACAGCCATTGCAAACTAAGATTTTGAGTTTTGGCAACATCCTTTGTATTGGGTTTCTCTAGTATTATATTGGGTACACAAAGCTAGGCTTACAAAGACCTTCAGCTCAATAGCCCAGTAACAACCTATGAAACAATGAACCTGTGAACCTATAAATATCACTGACAGCCAGAATGCTGTTGATTTTAAATTGCCACATACTTTAATCTGTCTTTCCTGTGTAACTCAGAACAACAAAAATCATGTGTAAACTCACATGTGCTGTATTGCTTACAGACTTTTAACCAGTTCATGGCTAAATTCTTTACTTAAAAAGTCAAACTTCTAAACTTTTTTGTTTTCTGTTTTTGAACATGACTGCTTTTGAGCAGTCTAACTTGCCTTATCAGTTCCTATCTGTATTACTGTTAAAAATTACCTCTTGTACTTTTTTTTCTCTCATTGCTCAATTTGGTGGAGATTGTTTTGTTTTTTTCAATGTACTAGACCATAGAACATGTCATTAATGCTCCCTAGGACTAAAAAGCATCAATTTATTAGCCTTTTATCTTTCATTGTTGACATTCAATTAAATGACAAGTGTGTCCACTCTCCATATATCTTGCAGAATGAAAAACACTGAAGTAGTACCTCCTTTCCATTCTCTTTTCCTTCTGACAAGGCATACTCTGTTGTGAACTTAAAATTCTGCTGGTGTAGCCACTGTTATCTTCCAAAAGATCCCCTTGAAGAAACTCCAGGCCTGTTCTATGGCCACTTGAAGAAATTTGGTCTGTCTCTTTTTCTTTCCATCATTGCCTCTGTTTTTTCCCTTTTATCTACTTTTATGAGACAGGGAGGACAGATAACATGCTAGCTTTTCTAGAAAACCTGGCTGAGCATGCCAGAGTTGAGAGGTACCTTATTACTGTACCTCATTAGTAAGTCCACTAAGACATGAAAGCAGTTGAAGGCAAGACACTTATTATCAAAACAGATTAGCAGCATAGAGTGTAGTCTAAACTACACCCACTGTACTAACATGGCAAACAGCTGCAAGTATTTGTATGTGAAGCAGTATTCTAAAAAAAAATCTTTCCAGTTCAATACTCATAACTTTTTAACATATTGCCACCACAGTACTATGTTTCCATGATTTCATCTGTGTAGCTATGCAAACAAGGCTGTATCCATTACAGAACATGTAACAGCAAAAGGCCAAACTATGGACATATTAGTCTATCTGCTTCATTCAAGCAACTAACTTTTCACAATAGTCATTTGTTTCATTACAGAGCTTTATCTAGCTTACAGTATATAGTTCATGTAAACATGTCTCTGGTCTGAAATACAGAAATCCATTTTGTTAGTTGCAATGTCTGAAATTATTCTATTAGAGAAAACCCATTTTGACACATATATATATATTTTTATATTTCAACATTATGCTCAACATTCTGTAATCTGCAGTTATCTAACAGTTAATCCTATACACTGTGATTTGAATTTCTATAAGCTCCAGTTGAAAGTCTCTAGGTAATGTGGTCCCTAACAGATATAGAGATGCTACCACAGCTTCTAACAAGTAAAAAAAAATGATAAAAACAAAACCCAGGTATTGAAGAGATGATGTCTGGGTACTTAATCAAAGTGTCTATAACAACACAAACCTGGATGTGCTCCAAATGTAGAAGGACTAAGACAACCAACAAATTGTTGTTTAGAGCTCTAGCATTAATTAGAGCCCCACATATGGCAAAATGATAGATTTATTTTGGAGGTTAGGTTGGGTGGGCTATTAGCTGGACCTTGTCTAAAAAGGGCACAATGGGGCAGGGAAAGCTTAACTTATGTTATGATTTTCTGTGGTTCAATTGCTAAGTTTCATGATTTTGGGGGCTGCTACTTTATTTTACAAAGAAATATGGTGGCTGTATTGGTCTGATTGGGTGACTTCTAAGGCATGTTTTTTACTCACATCAGGTAATTCATTATTTTTATGACTTAACTTCTTTATCATTAAGTGGCATTGATTTGGCTGTCTAGTCTAACTGTGTGTGTGTGTGTGTGTGTGTGTGTGTGTGTGTGTGTGTGTGTGTGTGTGTGTGTGTGTGTGTGTGTGCATGCGTGCGTGTGTGTGTGTGTGTGTGTGTGTGTTTTGTGAGTAAGAGTGAGCATACTTGATTCCTTCACTAGACAAATTCTAGTTCTTTACTCCATAAAAATGAATTAGTCATTTAATGTAGTCAGACTAAAATTAATCACTATATACTGTTAAACATTATTATTTTTATGGCATAACTGCTTTAACATTAAGTAGCATTGATTTGGCTGACCAGTCAGGATACCAGTCATTCTGATTGACATAATGTATAAGAAATGCATGGCTATGGCCTTTTCCTCCAGATGAATGTGTGTGTGTGTGTGTGTGTGTGTGTGTGTGTGTGTGTGTGTGTGTGTGTGTATGTGTATGGTTTATGGGCAGCAGTGAGCATACTTGATTCCCTCTATAGGCAATGTCCAATTATTTGTCCAATAAAGATGAATTCTTCATTGTGTTTCATTATGTTACCCATATCACCATACTGCCTCATTAATTGTATTATAAATAAATGCAAAATCTATAATTTATTAATAAAAAACACATATGTACCTCTAATCATAAGGGCCTTTCACAGCATGCTTCTAAATTTGACTTGCTCATTGTAGTTACTATTCATCAATAAAATGTACAGCAGATATCTGTCAGACACAGTTCCTACTTTGAATTCTTGTAATCCCACTTATAGGTAGTAACAAAATGGTGATTTTTCAGTATAATAAAATAAGCCATTTTACCTGCATAATAGTATTGTTCTCATTGCACATCGGTTAACAAATAAACTAATAATGATTTAAAAATAGCAATGAAAAAAGAGGATTAAAATTAGGTAGCAGATAAAAATCAGCTCATTATGTGTTCTCAAAATGGATGCCAATAAATTCACCTGGAGGGCAAAGCTTGAGAGGTGAGTCTTGACATATATGCCAAGTGCACATTGTAGACCCAATCATAATTCCCTTGTTATGAATCTTTGTACCCCCAATTTGCAGTAGCAAACCTTGCCCACCTCCACCCAAGCCATTATGTGTATGGATACTTCATGAATACACATGCAGATCTCCTCATAATCTTCATCAGTATTCATTAAGTATTCTGAAAGTCAGTACCGCATTACTTAACCAGTGTTTAAATTACATAGAAAATACATTCTTAAAATACAGATCTCAAAATTAGTACTTAGTAAAGTCAGTAAGTTACACACAGTAGTAAGTAGACATAATTAAAGGTAATGGAAACATTCACTACTAGGATCAGATGTAGTTTCAACTATAAAGTTGCTAAAAGTTTCATAAGCTCAGTGGTCTCAAGATGGCTACTGGAAGATATGTGTCATCTACACAGCTTGCTAACAGTGTAATTATCAGCAGTTTAAAATGCCCTACGGTGCCTATTTGCATACTTATTATTATCAGAACCCATTAACTTATAGTTTACATTAGAAAGCAACTGGAATATACATCCAGATAGACTGAACAAGTTTCCTACCACTGTGAAGGATCCAGTCGAGCTCACAGCTGACAGCAATGGAATACATTCTTCAGCCCGAATAAAGCAAACAGAATTGTTCTAAGACTGATCTAACTAGAAATGCTATTAGTCAATCACAACACTTAATAGCTTTACTTATAACATACTCACCAAACTCATTTTAGCTAAATATATGCAGCCTTCAAAATATTCAGTTCAACAACCTGCTACTTTACAAAGATGGCACACAAACAATTGCAAATGGAAACGCAAACATCTAAACTGAAATATTCTGCAGTTATTTCTCCTGAGAAATAAACTACAACTTCCAAAAGACATAAAACATTGTCCAAAAGAAGCCATCTTCAACCAAGCTAAAGGTAGACACAAACTTTAACCTAGAGGAAGTAAATGCAACATTAGGCCCTATCTAGACAGAGATAAATGCTATAGCCAACCAGCTTAACATGATCAATAAATCAATCAACCAATTAAAGTGCAGAACAAATGAATCTGGAAGCAGAATCTCCTCCTGCAAAGACAATACTGATAAAAGACAAGCTAGCTCCAGAGTACACACCAAGGACACAGCAGCTACTATTGAAAAATGACTTGACCTGGAAGCCCAAAGCCTAAGAAATAACTTTCTAGTGTGAAATATACCGCAGTCAGTCTTCCATGGTGATCTACCTAAAACTATTTCTTAGCTTCTAGATTCTCACAACCATCAATAACATACCAAAGACATTATCACTTAAAGAGCACATAGTGTCATGATCTTAACAAACCTTACAAAAACCTAGACTGGTTTATATCATCATCATCATCTTCCAGCTGTTCCCATTAGAGGTCACCACAGCAGATCATCTGTTTCCATTTCTTCCTGTCCTCTGCATCATGCTCGTTCACACCAACCCCCTGCATGTCCTCTCTCACCACATCCATAAACCTTATCTTAGGCCTTCCTCTTTTCCTCTTACCTGGCAGCTCCATCCTTAGCATCCTTTTCCCAATATACCCAGCATCCCTCCTCAGCACATGTCCAAACCAATGCAATCTCGCCTCTCTTGCTTTGTCTCCAAACTGTCCAACCTGAGCTGACCCTCTAATATACTGATTCCTAATCCTGTCCATCCTAGTCACACCCAGTGCAAATGTTAACATCTTTAACTCTGCTACATCCAGCTCTGACTCCTGCCTTTTTGTCAATGCTACCATCTCCAATCCATATAACATAGCTGGTCTCACTACCCTCTTGTAGACCTTCCCTTTCACTCTTATTGGTACCCGTCTGTCACAAATCACTCCTGACACTCTTCTCCACCCATTCCACCCTGCCTGTACTCTCTTCTTCACCTCTCTTCCACACTCACCATTACTCTGAACTGTTGATCCCAAGTACTTAAACTCATCCACCTTTACCAACTCTACTCCCTGCATCCTCACCATTCCTCTACCCTCCCTCTCATTTACACACATATATTCTGTTTTAGCCCTGCTGACCTTCATTCCTCTCCTCTCTAAAGCATATCTCCACATCTCCAGGGTCTCCTCAACCTAGTCCCTACTCTCACTACATATCACAATGTCATCTGCAAGCATCATAGTCCACAGGGTCTCCTGTCTAATCTCATCTGTCAACCTGTCCATCACCACTGCAAATAAGAAAGGGCTCAGAGCTGATCCTTGATGTAATCCCACCTTCACCTTAAACGTATCTGTCACTCCCACCGCAGTCCTCACCAATGTCACACTACCCTTGTACATATCCTGTACCACTCTTACATACTGCTCTGCCACTCCCGTCTTCCTCATGCAATACCACAACTCCTCTCTAGGCACCCTGTCATATGCTTTCTCTAAGTCCACAAAGACACAATGCAACTCCTTCTGACCTTGTCTGTATTTCTCCAACAACATTCTCAGAGCAAATATTGCATCTGTAGTGCTCTTTCCTGGCATGAAACCATACTGCTGATCACTAATCATCACCTCCCTTCTTAACCTAGCTTCCACTACTCTTTCCCATAACTTCAAGCTGTGACTGATCAATTTTATCCCTCTGTAGTTACTGCAGCTCTGCATATCACCCTTATTCTTAAAGATAGGTACTAAAACACTTTTTCTCCACTCCTCAGGCATCCTCTGACTTTCCAAAATGTCATTAAACAATCTGGTTAAAAATTCCACTGCCATTTCTCCTAAGCACCTCCATGCTTCCACTGGTATGTCATCTGGGCCAACAGCCTTTCCATTCTTCATCCTCTTCATAGCTGTCCTTCTCCTTGCTAACCTGCTTCACTTCCTGATTCACTATCCCCACATCATCCAACCTTCTATCTCTCTCATTCTCTTCATCCATCAGCCCTTCAAAGTACTCTTTCCATCTACTCAACAAACTTTTAAATTATGAGCACCAGGTCTTAATCAAAAAGGCATATAAAACCAAGTCAGATTTCAGTTGGCATGGAAATAAGATCTCTCTTTCACAAGACATCCCATTACATTATAAAATACTAACACAACTCATTCCATACTGTGCTTGTGTAATTGACAATAAGATATAATTTTGCATGATCTTCGCTGCAAAGTTATCTTTGTCTATCAATTCTACTAAATGCCAGGTATGCTCAGCTAAAGATGGAAAAAATTAATTTAAGAAATCATTCGGTTTAGACTGACTTAGCAAGCATTAACTGCATTTAGCCAATGATCTAAGTGTTACTGTACTATGTAGAGAATAAATGGTTGATTGCGACTTATAATTCAAAGCTGCCTGAGATAGCAGATTTCATGGTGAAGACTGATTTATTAAGTTATTCTCTATTATAGAATTTTCAAACTTATTTATTATTAAATAGTTAATAAATACCTTACCTCTTTCTAATCTGTGAATCTTTTGTGTGTGTGTGTGTGTGTGTGTGTGTGTGTGTGTGTGTGTGTGTGTGTGTGTGTGTGTCTGCTTAACTATAATCACTTTCTGCTTCTAGTTTGTTCATACATTTGTGCTATTAGGCCATATATTTGTTAACCTCCTTTCTGTCACATGGCACATAGTTGCAAAGTGCAAGTTACACTAACTTTTTGTTTGGTATATATTTATTTTGCAGCACAGCAATCATTTTAGAAATTTTTATAACTATAATAAATAATTGTTGCATTTCACTTTATATTCCTAATATGAAGAGTATTCATCTGTCATTCTATCATCATTGCATTGCTCTTTAAGGAAATCCAGCTTCCCTGTTTCTCCTTTTTTGTTTTGTTTTTATATTAGGCTTTGTTACTTATTAACCTCTGTCATTCATTCTGTTATTATCTCATTATTATCCTGGGTCTATATTGGTTTAACATATTCCACCTATATTTACTCCACTATACTGTTAACACAAATATAGATGCTAGAATGATATCAGATCCTTCTAAAATTAAATAATATATGTTTCTATATCTTAAATCTCTGAAACATAACAACTCAGGATATCCATGGTATTTAAATAACAAACTCATTCAGCATAACCAAATTAAAATGATTTATTGAGAACTCTTACAGAATTTTATGAAAAAAAATCAGACAATTCCAAACTGAATATACAATGGGCTGCATCAAAAACCCAAATTAGGGGTTATCTTACCAGCATGGCTTTGAATTATAAAAAGAACAAACAATTTGAAAATGACCTGAAAATTGACAGTTTCACCCTACACAGTCTTACCAACTATAAAAAAGGCAAAATTAAAACTCTGCAACAAAAACTAATAATATCTTAAATCTACTAAATTATCAGCTGATGAAAATCAGTCACTAGCACTTTAGGTTGAATGTGTCACTCTCCTTTGAAATTTCTAGCTGAAATTTTAAAAGTTTATAAATCCAAAAATGACATTCAAGAAATGCAATAAAAAATAGTTACTAAAGCTAAAGATAATTTAAATGTTTGTATGATAACTTTTTCATACTTACACAATAATCTTTCTAACCAAATTTCTATTAAAGATACAAAAGAATATCTTCAACAGTTTTCTTTCCCTACAATAATCAATAAGCAATGGAACACCCAGGCTGTTCCCATTACCTAAATGGAATACAAAATACCATCTCCAAGTTAAAACCAAATAAAGCCCCAGGCCCTGATGAAATCACTGTATAATTTCACAAAAAATGTAATTTAATTAAAAAATATATTGTTTATCTCTATGAATACATTTAATCCAATGGAATTTTAGACAACTACCTCAATCTATACAAAACAATTTTAATACCAAAATGAAATAATAATTTGACAGATTTTTTTTTCTAATTATAGACCTATTGCTTTAAGAAATGTGGGTATAAGCATCTTACCTTCCATTCCAGCTGACAGAATTAAAAATATCATTCACAGAGTTATAGCCCTTGTTCAGTCTTGATTTGTCTTTCACAGACAAACTTCAAATCAAACATTAACATGATCTACCCATCAGCATTTAAATATACCAGATCAGTCTTTTAAAATTGTTCTTTCAATAGACAATGCCAAAGCATCTGATAGAGGTAATGCCCAATTTCTGTTTGTTGTGCATGATAAATTAAAGTACCCCATATTATATTAATTTCTTAAAATATATATGCCAAACCACTTCTATGGCACTACAAATAAATAGACTACTTTCCCAACCGATCCCCATAAAGAAAGTGCTAAAACAGGAATGTCCCCTTTCTCCATAGTTATTTAACTTTTATATAGAGCATCTCTTCTTATAACTTATCGAAAAATATATCCTACCATCCTTACTTGTCTAAACAATCAAGTTCCATTTATTGCATACTCTGATGATATTAATATACATATAACTAATCTTAATACAGATCTTCCAAAATTATATCAACTAGTAACTCATTCTTAGAAGTATATAACTATAAACTGAATCTTTACAAATCCATATTGTTTCCCACACACAATTCTAGAAAATATTAGTCTTAAATGCTGGAATTAAACTAGGTTAAATATTAATGTTTTAAAACATTAATGCGCATAGATCCTGAAAAGAAAGAATAGGTTATTGAAATCAAAGTCCCTTTTGTACAACACTTTTTTCTTCCCCTTTTTATTTTCTCCCTTGCTTTGGAATGCAGTGTCTTCTGTGGATCTCTGGAGCTTTAGCATTTATGGCATATGAAAATAAGTAGAATTCAATCTATCTCTTGGAAAATGAAATGCAGATTGTGTTATTTTCTTTTATAAAAAAAAGAACCTTACAGTTCAGTCTTAGATTATATGGGAGTAGAAGTGCTGAAAAACATTGCCAGACAAAACACTATCTATTCTAAATTGCCAAAGATTTTCTATCGTCTTTTTCGGGTAACTCAGAACAACAAAGATCATATGATGAACTCACATGAGGTCTATTGTTTTGAGACTTTTAACCAGTTTTTGGCTAAGCTTTATACTGCAGAAATCAAACTTTAAAACTATTTTGCATCCTGTCTTTTAACTTGACGTTTGAGCAGTTCCTGTCTGCATGATAGTTAAAGAGTACCTCTTGCATTTTTTTCTCTTACTGCTCACTATATTTGGCAGAGATTTCTTTTAACCATTTAATGTAATAGACCAGACACCATGGGCTGGATTCATGATAGCTTGCATGGAGTCTAAGAGTAGAGTAAGACTCCATGCAGCCATCATGTCCGACGAGCGATCCAGGAACAGCCTGCAGGGGTGTGCAAGAGAGCTCCTAAAACGGCTCTTACATGGACAGGTCTCGGATATGCAAATTACCTCAATTGCAGCCAAAAGGCATGCAAATGAGGTAGATTTGCGATTCAGGAAACCAGAACCTGTCCGAGTAAGAGCAGTGTTATTTGCAGAAATGTACTCAGTTGACAACTGAGTACCATTCTGCAAATAGCAAAACGGAGCAATGACAGCTCCAAATAAAGGTTGCATCCAGTAGAGGAAGCATGCCAATGGCCAAATATATGGCCATTGTCAATGTTTCCTGATGCAATATGGAAAAAAATAAATTAATTTTTTTTTCTGATTTCCGATGTTTAAGCATAGCGCAGCGTTGCGCAAATGGGCTGCGCTATAAAAACCATAAATATAAAAATTAAAACCCACAAATGTGGATTTTATGGGAATTATCAATGTACAATGCAAGGCAATGGCAGGCTGAAGACAACATGGCTACTGAGTAGAGGTTGCTAAGGGGGGAACTCAGTCTAAGAGATATAACGATGTCTATGCTGTGACTGAAACCTGGTTCAAGGCTCCTGAGAGCACCCTGGCACTATCAGGTTTTACCTCGTATCATGCGTTCCGGCTCCAAAATCCACACAACACCAAGAAAGGAGGAGGGGTGTCCATATTCATCAAAGACACCCTCACCTCCAGGTTGGTGGCTACGCACAACGCATCGGAGACCATCCAGGTGCAATTAACCGTAGGCAAGACTGCTCTGCATTTTATAGCATGTTACAGGCCACCCTCTCAAACTCAGGAACCTCACACAGCATTCCTGAAAACTCTGGAGGGGATAAACGTAACCCCAAACACCCTCATACTAGGTGATTTCAACTACCCGAATATAGACTGGGATCACTACTCAAGCCCCAACACTTTAGCCCAAAGGTTCCTAGAGTTCATAAACTCTAATGCCATGGAACAACTAGTCACCATGCCCACAAGAGGTGAAAACATACTAGATCTCATCATCACGAACATGGGGTCACAATGTTCAACACTGGAGGTATACCCTTCATTGGTGAGATCAGATCATAAACTAATCTCACTGGAAGTCCACATCCCGCCCCCACCCCAGTTAAAAAAGACCACAGTGAAGAACTTCTCTAAAGCCGACTTCACACTTCTTAGGACTGGCGTGGTCTCGTTCAAGGCCCCAGAGCCAGCGGAAACCATCACGAAAGCCGCTGAATCACTTACAAATGCCTTCTACCAGCACCTCCAGGACTGCATGGATCAGGCAATCCCAAACAAAACAAAGACTCTATGTACCAAAGGCAGGCGTCCAGTCTGGTGGACCCCAGCCATAAACAAGCTCTACAACAAAAGGAGAAAGCTATTACAAGATAGAACAAAATCCCTAAAAGGGAAGACACCCTTGATCATTGTAAGTAAAAAACTAAGATCTCTCATAAAATCCTCCAAGGCAAATTTTGAAAGAAAAATTGCCACGGACTCAAAAGACAATCACAAGGCCTTTTTTAGTTATGTTAGAAACCTGGGAGGAAACTCCCAGATATGTTCAGAACTAGTTCAAAATGATCACTGAACCTACAGACATTGCCAACATACTGGCTGACAGATTCAGTGCTAACTTCTCCCCCCCTTCCCCCCAAAAGGAGAAATATCTATACCAGAGGATTGTAGCCTCCCAAACATCTCAAATGCTCAGGTAAAAGCAGCTCTCTCCAAGGCGAAAAACACGGAATCCATGGGACCAGATGGTGTCCCCAGTTGTGTGCTCCACGAACTCATTGAGGAATTAAATCCGCAGTTAGGACAGCTGTTTAATCTTAGCCTCACCTCAGGATACATACCCAAGAAATGGCGTACGGCTACTGTGGTCCCACTACACAAAGGTGGTGCCTCCACCAACCCTGGAAACTACCGTCCCATCAGCTTGACAAGCCTGGTCTGCAAAGCTATGGAGAGGATCATTATGGAACTCCTAAATAAAGACATAGGGGACCTGCAGACATTGGATCAAACCCAATTTGGCTTTGTCAAGGGCAGATCATGCCTTTTAAACTTGGTTGACTTTTTCAAAACAGTCACCAAGGCCATTGATGAGGGCAAGGCAGTCCACACAGCCTACCTTGACCCAGCAAAGGCTTTCAACATGATACCCCACTCAGACATCATAGAAAAACTCACCAGCTTAAATGTAAACCCATACATCACAAGATGGGTTGCAAACTGGCTAAGTGACAGAACCCACAGGGTTAGAGTTGCTGGCGCCATGTCAGATTCCAAGCCTGTCACAAGTGGTGTCCCACAGGGCTCGGTCCTGGGTCCACTCTTGTTCGGCATCTACTTTTCAGAAGTACAGGCAAGCACAGGAGGATTATGGCTGACAAAGTTTGCAGATGACTGCAAACTGGGTGCCATAGTTGAAAACACATCAGACACAGATATCCTTCAGAAGGGTCTCATAGAAACAGATAACTGGTGCCAAAGCCATGGCCTAAAGTTAAACGCTAAAAAATGCATAGTCATACCCTTTGGGAAAAACAAGGTTACCACTAGCTACCATATAGGTGGCAATCCCCTAAGTGCAGAAGATGTTATCAGGGATCTGGGGACCCAGGTTGATAGTAACCTTTCATTTGACACCCACGTTGCCAAAGTAGTTAGGAAGACCTTCTACATTGCCCACCTGATCATGAAGGGTTTCACATCTAGGTCAAGGGAGGTCATCATCCCCCTGTACTCATCACTCATCAGACCGATGATTGAGTACAACACCCCATTTGGAATGTATCTGACCCGACACCTGCAGCAATTGGAAAGGCCCCAAAAGTTCCTCACCAAAAGGATAAAGGGTCTCAAAAATATGTCCTATGCTGCCCGATTGAAGGAGCTCCAGCTCTACTCAGTCGCTTACCACCTGCTCAGAGGTGACCTGTGCCTGACATACAAGGCCATGTCTAACCCGGAATTAATGAACATGCTTCACCTCAAAAAATCTAAATCCATCAGATCTACAAGAGCACGAGACTTAAACCTTGACACGGTCATAAATAGGACATGCTGGAGGGACAGATTCATCACCCAGAGACTCCCTATGCTATGGAACAAAATCCCGGTACATGTGAGGCAGAGCACCTCGCTGGCCTTGTTCAAGAGAAATCTTGACCAATGGATAGGAGATTGCAGGTACACCCCAGGGATTACATCAGTGTCACTGCTTGACAGAGGCACAGCAAAATAATGGGCAAAACATCCCTCAATCTAAGGGGTGGCGTAAGCCACAAAAACTCTGGGCTAGGCTTATAAATGCCCTAGGACAGATAGCCTAGTATGAACCTATGAACCTATGAACCAAGCATTAGTAGGCAATCCTATGCAAGTGAGGTAAGGATAGTGAATCCCAAGTCTACATAGCAAATGAGCACAGTCAGTGGAGTGAAGACTAGGATAACGGGAGTAACAGAGTAGGATATAAGTGACATCACGAGGGGGGTATGTATGAAAGAAGATAAGCTCATTGGAGCAGAGTGGCATGTGTTAGCTGTCAGTTGCTCATCACTGGAAGAGGTGTGTCACCAGGTATCCTAGCTAAAGTCAAGAAATAGAATGTGCACACTGTGGATATCACCAAAGTTTCTTGTAAAAATGCTTGCAATGTGTATGCGCGCATGTGCGCACCTGTATATCTGAGTAAGACTGTGTGAGCGTGTATAAGCAGGAGTTAGCATGTGTAATGTTGTCTATGTCTGTGTAAGCGCGTTTGTGCTTGTGTGCGCGTGTTTAAGCAGGAATTAGCAAGTGTTAGGCCGTGTAAGCCTGTGTGCGTGCGTTTAAGCAAGAATTAGCTAGTGTAACTCTGTTTAAGCCTGTGTGCATGCGCGTTTGCACGGTGCTGCCCCCTGAGGAAATGAAAAGGGAAAAGGAAGCACAACAAACAGTAGGAAGTTAACCAGGGAGAATCAGCAGAGCTAGCAGGTGGAAATAATCAGAGTCAGGCAATTACACAGGCAGTAAACCAGCCCAGCACTTAAAACTCTGCAAACAACTTTTCACCATGTATTCCTCAGATACACTGCAGCACTGCAGTAAGCTAAGAGAAGTGAATACTGAAAAGGCTTAACCGAGACAAAGAAATGTTAGGGGCTGCCATTGCTGTCCTAAACCGACATATGCAACATGCTGAGGAAGGTGACAATGGGAATGCTGCCAACCAACCCCCAGTGAGGAGACAGAGAAGAGTGTACAGGCTCAGGGTAACCTACCAGGGGCTACATGAGCTGGAGATAGTGGAGCGCTATAGAGTGGACAGAGACCTCATGCAGCAAATTGTTGAGCTGTGCAGGCCACACCTCACACACAGAACCAACAGAGGGGAACCCATTCCAGTGGAAACCAAGGTATGTGCTGGCCTATGAATACTAGCAACAGGTACCTTCCAGAGACCAACTGGTGATATGATGGGGATATCACAAGCATCAGCATCCAGGGTACTGCACCAGTTCCTGGATGCCATGTCAGCACATGTTGGTGATCATGTATATTTCTCCAATTCCCATGAGGTATTGGTCAGCAATATGCGTCTCTTCCAGCAAATAGCAGAATATCCTGAGGTAGTGCGTGCAATAGACTGCACGCACATACGCATCAAAGCACCAGCTGGTGAGCAGGGTAGGGCCTACATTAACTGCAAGGGCTTCCCCTCCATCAACTGCCAGGTCATGTGTGATGCCCAGGGCATAATAATGAATGTGTGTACTGGCTGCCCTGAAAGCTACCACGATTCCCATATCTGGCATCTGATGCAGCTGTACCAGACATTTGCCAATGGGGACATCCCTTATGGTCACCTAGTGGGGGATGCTGGATAAGCACTGGAGCCGTGGCTGATGACACCCATCAGAAATGCACACACACCAGAACAGGAATGCTATAATGAGGCACATGCACAAACATGAAATGTAATCGAGCGTGTGTTTGGGCTGCTCAAGTCATGGTTCCGGTGCCTGGACACCTCTGGTGGAGCCTTGCAGTGCTCGCCAACTACATGTATCCAAATTGTCATAGTATGTGCTATACTACATAATATGATCCTGTGAAAACAGCTGCAGCAGGATCAGCATAGGCCCCGGCCAAACAGCCCCCCACCATTGCCAAGGCCATCACAGGTGGAGGGTGACTCGGAGGAGGAACAACCTCAGCCTGCCCCAGTAGGCAGAAGAAAGCGTGCCCAGTATGCATTGGCCTTGGCAAAGAGGCAACGCATAGCACATACACTGGCTCAGTAGGAACCCTGGAAATGATACCTATCCCTGACCCACACATACAGTAAAAGGGATGCCTAACTTGACACTACCTGTTGTCTAACATGTATAGGGAGTGTACTATGTGCATCCAACATAGGCAGCCCTGCAGCACCACCTGAGGCATGATTGACCTGTGTTAAGCAATATAAAGCAGTTCTAAACAGCTTTGCCTCTACGTAGTATATGTAAACATAAGCGTACACACTAACTGGCACAACTTTGGGTACTGTTGAGCAATATTGGCCAATGTTCAGCAATGTTGAAAACTGTTGAGCAATGTTGGTCAAGTCTGGTCAAATTTGCCCATAGTTGAGCAAAAGCAGGTAAACATGCACATATATGCTTTAGTTGACCTTAAGCAGTCTGGTCTGGCCAGTATGAAAATTTAAAGCAGTGACAGGCCTCAAACCCAGGATAGTGTGCATTATAGTCACAGTACCAAACCACCAAACCAAGACAGTGTTTCACTGGGCAGCTTGTATGAAGACATGATGATAAGTGTATGCAAAGTGTGTTATGGAAACCCCGCAGTCACAGCATAATACATGTCAACTTATGACACAAAGGTGAGCCCCGCAGTATAAATATAACTTGATGTCAAACACACATAGTACACATGTTAATATTAGGCATGTTGACACATGGTAACAAATGTACTGGCCTCCAGACAGCAACATACTGAAAGGTCACACTGGGCATGCTCACACACTTAATGAAACAAATGTCAGGCAACAAAACAGTGAATGTGCAAACTGGGCATGCTCACACACTTAGGCCTTGTCTGAGTGCAGCAGTGGGCCAGACATATCTGGCAGTTCACCTGTTAACCCACGAACCTCTCCCTAGCCAACAATCCTGTCTTGTGCACACAGTTATAAGACAACAGACACATATATAACATCTGGGAAAACTGTCATAATCAAATATGTACAACAGATAAATATGTTTTACATAGAAAGTGGGAAAGTAAAGAGGATAACAAATCTGCAGTCAGTATCATCAATAAACAATGTGCACTCCAAACATTATCATAGGTACATAGGTTCATAGGTTGATACTAGGTATCAGCCCTAGGGCAGTCAGAAGCCTAGCCAGAGTGTGTATGGCTGTCACCACCCTGTGCCTTTGAATAATAGGTCACACAAGATAGCCGTAGTATGGTTTGTGTACTGTGCCTCTGTCTATCAGGGACCCAGAAGAGATCCCAGGGGTAAATGTATGATCACCCATCCACTTGTCAGTATTTCCCTTGTAGAGAGTCAGTGAGGGGCTCTGCCTAACTTGGACTGGGATGTCATCCCAGAGTGAGGGGAGCCTCTGGGATATGAATCTGTCCCTCCAGCATGTTCTATTAATTTTGTGCTGAGGTAGAAGTCCTGGAGTGTGTAACTTTAAGGGATTCTGATATCCTGAGGTGAAGCATGTCCAGCAAGTCTGGGCTGGACATGGCTGCATACAGCAGCCACAGATTTCATCTGGGTAAGCATTAAGCAACCGAGTACAGCTGGTGTTTCTGTAGCTGAACTGTGTATGGCATCTGTATGAGTCTCCTGTTCCACTTCATGAGGTACCTTAGGGGTCATGACAGTTGCTGCAGGTGTTGGGTAAGGTACATCCCAAATGGGACAGTGTACTCAAGTATGGGTGTGATGAGTACAGGTGCACAATGACCTCTCTGGATTTAGATGTGTAACTTTTTGGGATAAGGTGGGCTATATAGAAGGTCTACCTAACCACTTTGCCAATGTGATATTCAAAGGAGAGATGAGTATCTACTGTGGACCCCAAATCCATATGTACACCTTCTCTATGTAATGGATCACCACCTATGTGTTAATCTGTGTGTACTTTGTCATTCACATAGGGGATGTGTATGAACTGTATGGCAGTTAGTTGTAGGCTATGGCTCTGGCACCACTTATCCATCTCTGGGAGACCCTGTAGGAGGATGCATGTGTCAGCTGGAGAGTCGATTATGGTACCCGGTCTGCAGTCATCTGTGAACCTGGTCAGTCATACCCCCCCCATGTTAGCCTGTACCTCGCAGGAATATATACTGAACAAGACAGGTCTCAGAACTGAGCCTTGTGGGATGCCACATGTAACTGGTGTAGAGTCTGACATGGCACCTGCATGTCTGAACATGTTGGTGCTATTCCTGATCCAGTTTGCAATCCAACTTGGGACATATGTGTTGATATGTAAGCTGGTGAGTGTATCTAAGATGCCTGAGTGTGGCATTATGCCAAAGGGGTCTGTGAGGTCCAGGTAGGCTGTGTGGGCTACCTTCCCTATGTGTATGGCCCTGGTAACTGAATCAAAGAAGTCGGCAAGTGCAAGAGGCAAGATCTGCCCTTAACAAAAGTGGATTGGGTAGGATCCAGTGTCTGGAGGTTGTCAATGTCTGTAAATGTGTCCCAGGATGATACTTTCCATAGCTTTGCAGACCAGGCTAGTCAGGCTTATAGGCTGATAGTGCCCAGGGTCCTTTGTGGAACCACCATGGTGGAGCGGGACCACTGTTGCTGTATGCCATTTCTTGGGTACATATCCTGTAGTAAGTCTGATATTGAACAGTGATGTTATGTGAGTGTTATGTTCTTCATGAAGCATGTGTAGGATACAGCCTGGGACACCGTCTGGACCCATTGATGCTGTGTTATTGCTTTGGAGAGGGCAGCTCTCAGATGTCCATCTGTGATGTCAGGGAGGCTACACTCTGTTGTCAGGGACATGTGTGTGTGGGGGATAGGGGTTAGGAATATGCACTCAACCTGTCTGCCAGGATTTTGGCAATGTGTGTGGGTTAAGTGTCCTTTGTTGTCATTATGCAGTAACTCAGAGCATATCTGGGAGTTGCCACCCAGGTTCCTGACATAACCAAAGAAGGGCTTGTGATTGCCTTTAGTGTCATGTGCAATCGTAGTGTTGAAGCTGGTCTTACATGATGTTATGACTGATTGTAGCTTCTTGCTAGTACTGATCAGAGATGCCTCCCCTTTGTGGGAGACTGCTCTATCATGTAGTAGCTTCCTCCTTTTGTATCATAGCTTATTTATGGCCGGGGTACACCAGACAGGTCACTTGCCTTTAGAGGAGTGAGTCTTGGAGTCATGTGGGATAGCATGATCCATGCATTCCTGTAGGTGTCCATACAATGGGTTTCTAAAGGATACTGTGATATGAGTCGTAGTTCCTAGTGGCTTGGGTGCTTTGAAGAAAAACACCTCTGTTCTGAGAAGTATGACGTTTGCTTTTGAGAAGTACCTCACCGAGATTACCTTGGCTGGGTGAGGGGAAGGGATATGGATGTCTGGTGACATAAATGTATGGTGTGACCTTAACAATGATTGGTATACCTCTGGTGTGGAACATAGAGTCCCCATGTTGGTGATGACCGGGTCCAATATGTATACCCCTCATGTGGGGGTATTGACCACTTGTTCCATAGCATTTGATTTGATATATACGAGGAACCATTGTGCGAGGGTCTTGGGGCTTGAGTAGTATTCCCAGTAAATGTTTGGCTTCTACAGGTCATCCAATATAATGTTGTTTGTACACACCTACATATTATACAGTGTTCTGTTCTCATGAAAGCTGAGTGTGTTCCCTGGGTTTGGGAGTGTGGTCTGTAGCAGGCTACTACCTGAAAAGCGGCTTAGGCCACTGTTACTTAAACATGGATGGTCCCCAATGATTTGTGCAGTGCTACTATCCTGGAGGTTTGTATATCTCTGGCGTATATGGATACTCCCCCTATGTGGTGTGGCCTGGTTATTGTGTCAGAAAATCATGGTATGATGTGTAACCTGGTAGTGCTGGGGTGCTGTTGGGGGCCTCGAACCAGGTGACTGTTACTGCACAGATATTTATATTCCCCATACTGAAGAGAGTCTTGAGTGCGTGCAGTTTGAGGTGTACACCTCTGGCATTGAGCAGTATTACCCTTCGTTAATTTCACCTGGTATTGTCTATAGAGTGGGATTTGTCATGTGAGCCCTGACTAAAAAAGGCACTATGGGTGTGCCACATGCCTTAGTCAGTATTCGAAAGGCCAGGGGTGCTAGGTGCAAGGCATCCCTAGTGAAGCAACGTGGCATGATGAGCATGTCATTCCAGGCAGACAGACACTGGATCCTCTGTGAATGACACACATACATTAGCCGACTGTTAAAATTGATCATGTTGTCTTTATACTGTGGCATCATTCTTGGTGAGGGTAAGATGCTGCACAAGGACAGGGTCATACCGGCCTGGCCTACATGATCATAGAGCTCCTGTATGTCTCATTTCATGTAGTCCAGGGAGGAACGTCTCAGGACAGTCACACCAGCATGGACAATAACGGAGTCATATCTGTACTTGCTTTGGAGTGACCTGAGTGCATGTGTTATGTGGTGCATCCTGGCACCCAATAGACAGCTTACAGTGACCTTCACCTTGGTCAGCCTGGTGTATGGGACATCAGTGTGTCTGACAATACAGTCACCTATCACAGGTGTATTAGGTGTGTTGTTTAGCCTTAAGGGCACTGACTGTGTGGCACAGTGACATTGTGTACTTTATGATATGTGGGTATACTGGTGGGGAAGCAGGTGTCTGTGTGTCTGCTGTGGGGGTCTTTGCTGCTTAGGCAGAGGTTTATTTAGAGCCTCCAAGTATGTGATTGTGTGTTTATGTGTTTTGTCTGCTGTTGCTATAGGTCTATGTGACACTGGAGTCGTAGTGTGTGTGGTTACCTTCTCCTCCTGATAGACTGTGCCAGCCTTGGGTCTAGAGAGCTCAGCCTCCAGTTTGTCCATAGAGTTGTATCTCTCACAAATATTTGGGTATGTTTGGAGGAGGGGAGGGTTGTTTGTGTATATAAGGCAGTTGTACCATTTACTGACAATCCCCATATTCACCAGCTGGACTGGAGACTACACACAAAGCCGACCCTCGGACATGTCATGATACTATGATGAAATACTCAGTTGACTGAACAAAAAGTATCAGTAGGGTGTTAAGTGTGTAAAAGTGTATAACATGGGTTTGGTGCCTATGTTCCTTGGTGTTTGGTAAGATTATTTGTGAAGGAGTCCAGACAGAACTATGGCACTTCCTTCAGCTATGTCATACATAGCAATATACACTCATATATGTCCTGAGTCAGGGCCAACTGTAAATGACTGACAACGCCAACATCCCCTGTCATACAAGGCCATACATACATAGCCACCTCCCACTGTCAAAAGGCCCTATCATCATACCAGGGGATATCACATGTAGATTGGATATACAGGTTCTCTCAAAGCTGAACACATGGCATCGAGTGGATTACAATGTATCCCATATGTGTCATACGTGAACTGCAGAACAAACAGACCCTGCACCTGAACAGTCTGATGAGCCTTACCCTCTCTACAGGATATGAAACTGGTGAACTGGTTACAGCAACATATGGCACACCCCACAAGTGTTGGTGCACAACAGACCATGGGAACTATAGTGTTATATGCCTATGTCATCTGATCTCAAAGCCATGGGGTCCTACATGACTGAAGTCATAAACAATATCCAATATCCCAGACACATGTTGTATCTCCATAGTCAACACTCTGTGCATAGATATGTATTGTCATATGATGGATTGGCAACTGATCCAGAGATAGATCACACAAGCCAAGTATTGTGGTGTCCTGTTCAAGCTGTTAACACCTGCTGTCCCCCATGGTGCAGTCCTGGGATTGCATACAACAAAGTGCACACAGTAGCAGGTAGAGTCTGATGATGTCAGCATCTGACAAATGTAGCAGTGGAAAGGAAAAATCCCCCTAAAGCATATAGCATGTCATGTTAATGCGTGCTTCACTAGTATCGTAACCTAGTTAGGTAGGGGGTTGAATCCTGCAATTGTTGAGTGTGTGTGTGTGTGTGTGTGTGGGGGGGGTTCCTTATAGAGAAGTGCCCTTTTTGGTGAGTAGAAAAATGCCTGACAAGTGTTATATTCCCCTTTGGCAAGTCAGATGATGTCAGCATCCTACAAATATAGCAGTGGAAATGAAAAATCTCAGTAAAGCATATAGCGTGTCATGTTAATGCGTGCTTCACTAGTATCATAACATAGGTAGGGGTTTCAATCCTGCAATTGCTGAGTGTGTGTGTGTGTGTGGGGGGGGGTGTCTGTGGGATTTCCTGGAAGAGAAGTGGCCATTTTGGTGAGTAGGAAAATGCCTGACAAGTGTTATATTCCCCTTTGGCAAGTCAGATGATGTCAGCATCCTACAAATATAGCAGTGGAAATGAAAAATCTCAGTAAAGCATATAGCGTGTTGTGTTAATGCGTGCTTCACTAGTATCATAACATAGTTAGGTAGGGGTTTTAATCCTGCAATTGCTGAGTGTGTGTGTGTGGGGGGGGTGTCTGTGGGATTTCCTGGAAGAGAAGTGCCCTTTTTGGTGAGTAGGAAAATGCCTGACAAGTGTTATATTCCCCTTTGGCAAGTCAGATGATGGCAACATATATAGCAGTGGAAATGAAAAATCTCAGTAAAGCATATAGCGTGTCGTGTTAATGCGTGCTTCACTAGTATCATAACATAGTTAGGTAGGGGTTTCAATCCTGCAATTGCTGAGTGTGTGTGTGGGGGAATGTGTGTGTCTGTGGGATTTCCTGGAAGAGAAGTGGCCATTTTGGTGAGTAGGAAAATGCCTGACAAGTGTTATATTCCCCTTTGGCAAGTCAGATGATGGCAACATATATAGCAGTGGAAATGAAAAATCTCAGTAAAGCATATAGCGTGTCGTGTTAATGCATGCTTCACTAGTATCATAACATAGTTAGGTAGGGGTTTCAATCCTGCAATTGCTGAGTGTGTGTGTGGGGGAATGTGTGTCTGTGGGATTTCCTGGAAGAGAAGTGGCCATTTTGGTGAGTAGGAAAATGCCTGACAAGTGTTATATTCCCCTTTGGCAAGTCAGATAATGTCAGCATCCTACAAACATAGAAGTGGAAATGAAAAATCTCAGTAAAGCATATAGCATGTTGTGTTAATGCGTGCTTCACTAGTATCATAACATAGTTAGGTAGTAGTTTCAATCCTGCAATTGCTGAGTGTGTGTGTGTGTGTGTGTGTGTGTGCGGGGGGGATGTGTGTGTCTGTGGGATTTCCTAGAAGAGAAGTGGCCATTTTGGTGAGTAGGAAAATGCCTGACAAGTGTTATATTCCCCTTTGGCAAGTCAGATGATGTCAGCATCCTACAAATATAGCAGTGGAAATGAAAAATCTCAGTAAAGCATATAGCGTGTCGTGTTAATGCGTGCTTCACTAGTATCAGAACATAGTTAGGTAGGAGTTTCAATCCTGCAATTGCTGAGTGTGTGTGTGTGGGGGGGTGTGTCTGTGGGATTTCCTGGAAGAGAAGTGGCCATTTTGGTGAGTAGGAAAATGCCTGACAAGTGTTATATTCCCCTTTGGCAAGTCAGATGATGTCAGCATCCTACAAATATAGCAGTGGAAATGAAAAATCTCAGTAAAGCATATAGCGTGTCGTGTTAATGCGTGCTTCACTAGTATCATAACATAGTTAGGTAGGGGTTTCAATCCTGCAATTGCTGAGTGTGTGTGTGTGTGTGTGGGGGGGATGTGTGTGTCTGTGGGATTTCCTGGAAGAGAAGTGGCCATTTTGGTGAGTAGGAAAATGCCTGACAAGTGTTATATTCCCCTTTGGCAAGTCAGATGATGTCAGCATCCTACAAATATAGCAGTGGATATGAAAAAATCTCAGTAAAGCATATAGCGTGTCGTGTTAATGCGTGCTTCACTAGAATCATAACATAGTTAGGTAGGGGTTTCAATCCTGCAATTGCTGAGTGTGTGTGTGTGGGGGGGGGAATGTGTGTGTCTGTGGGATTTCCTGGAAGAGAAGTGGCCATTTTGGTGAGTAGGAAAATGCCTGACAAGTGTTATATTCCCCTTTGGCAAGTCAGATGATGTCAGCATCCTACAAATATAGCAGTGGAAATGAAAAAATCTCAGTAAAGCATATAGCGTGTCGTGTTAATGCGTGCTTCACTAGAATCATAACATAGTTAGGTAGGGGTTTCAATCCTGCAATTGCTGAGTGTGTGTGTGTGGGTGGGGGATGTGTGTGTCTGTGGGATTTCCTGGAAGAGAAGTGGCCATTTTGGTGAGTAGGAAAATGCCTGACAAGTGTTATATTCCCCTTTGGCAAGTCAGATGATGTCAGCATCCTACAAATATAGCAGTGGAAATGAAAAAATCTCAGTAAAGCATATTTAATGCTTCACTAGAATCATAACATAGTTAGGTAGGGTTTCAATCCTGCAATTGCTGAGTGTGTGTGTGTGTGTGGGGGAAATATGTGTGTCTGATTTCCTGGAAGAGAAGTGGCCATTTTGGTGAGTAGGAAAATGCCTGACAAGTGTTATATTCCCCTTTAGCAAGTCAGATGATGTTAGCATCCTACAAATATAGCAGTGGAAATGAAAAAATCTCAGTAAAGCATATAGCGTGTCGTGTTAATGTGTGCTTCACTAGAATCATAACATAGTTAGGTAGGGGTTTCAATCCTGCAATTGCTGAGTGTGTGTGTGTGTGGGGGGGAATGTGTGTGTCTGTGGGATTTGCTGGAAGAGAAGTGGCCATTTTGGTGAGTAGGAAAATGCCTGACAAGTGTTATATTCCCCTTTGGCAAGTCAGATGATGTCAGCATCCTACAAATATAGCAGTGGAAATGAAAAAATCTCAGTAAAGCATATAGTGCTTCACTAGAATCATAACATAGTTATGTAGGGTTTCAATCCTGCAATTGCTGAGTGTGTGTGTGGGGGGGGAATGTGTGTGTCTGTGGGATTTCCTGGAAGAGAAGTGGCCATTTTGGTGAGTAGGAAAATGCCTGACAAGTGTTATATTCCCCAAGTCAGATGATGTCAGCATCCTACAAATATAGCAGTGGAAATGAAAAATCTCAGTAAAGCATATAGTGTCGTGTTAATTTCACTAGAATCATAACATAGTTATGTAGGGGTTTCAATCCTGCAATTGCTGAGTGTGTGTGTGTGTGTGGGGGGGGGATGTGTGTGTCTGTGGGATTTCCTGGAAGAGAAGTGGCCATTTTGGTGAGTAGGAAAATGCCGACAAGTGTTATATTCCCCTTTGGCAAGTCAGATGATGTCAGCATCCTACAAATATAGCAGTGGAAATGAAAAAATCTCAGTAAAGCATATATTCACTAGAATCATAACATAGTTAGGTAGGGGTTTCAATCCTGCAATTGCTGAGTGTCTGTGTGTGTGTGTGTGGGGGGGGGGGGAATCTGTGTGTCTGTGGGATTTCCTGGAAGAGAAGTGGCCATTTTGGTGAGTAGGAAAATGCCTGACAAGTGTTATATTCCCCTTTGGCAAGTCAGATGATGTCAGCATCCTACAAAAATAGCAGTGGAAATGAAAAAATCTCAGTAAAGCATATAGCGTGTCGTGTTAATGCGTGCTTCACTAGAATCATAACATAGTTAGGTAGGGGTTTCAATCCTGCAATTGCTGAGTGTCTGTGTGTGTGTGTGTGGGGGGGGAATGTGTGTGTCTGTGGGATTTCCTGGAAGAGAAGTGGCCATTTTGGTGAGTAGGAAAATGCCTGACAAGTGTTATATTCCCCTTTGGCAAGTCAGATGATGTCAGCATCCTACAAATATAGCAGTGGAAATGAAAAAATCTCAGTAAAGCATATAGCGTGTCGTGTTAATGCGTGCTTCACTAGAATCATAACATAGTTAGGTAGGGGTTTCAATCCTGCAATTGCTGAGTGTGTGTGTGTGTGGGGGGGGATGTGTGTGTCTGTGGGATTTCCTGGAAGAGAAGTGGCCATTTTGGTGAGTAGGAAAATGCCTGACAAGTGTTATATTCCCCTTTGGCAAGTCAGATGATGTCAGCATCCTACAAATATAGCAGTGGAAATGAAAAATTCTCAGTAAAGCATATAGCGTGTCGTGTTAATGCGTGCTTCACTAGAATCATAACATAGTTAGGTAGGGGTTTCAATCCTGCAATTGCTGAGTGTCTGTGTGTGTGTGTGTGTGTGTGGGGGATCTGTGTGTCTGTGGATTTCCTGGAAGAAGTGGCCATTTTGGTGAGTAGGAAAATGCGTGACAAGTGTTATATTCCCCTTTGGCAAGTCAGATGATGTCAGCATCCTACAAAAATAGCAGTGGAAATGAAAAAATCTCAGTAAAGCATATAGTGTTAATGCGTGCTTCACTAGAATCATAACATAGTTAGGTAGGGGTTTCAATCCTGCAATTGCTGAGTGTGTGTGTGTGTGTGTGGGGGGGGGAAATATGTGTGTCTGTGGGATTTCCTGGAAGAGAAGTGGCCATTTTGGTGAGTAGGAAAATGCCTGACAAGTGTTATATTCCCCTTTAGCAAGTCAGATGATGTTAGCATCCTACAAATATAGCAGTGGAAATTAAAAAATCTCAGTAAAGCATATAGCGTGTCGTGTTAATGTGTGCTTCACTAGAATCATAACATAGTTAGGTAGGGGTTTCAATCCTGCAATTGCTGAGTGTGTGTGTGTGTGGGGGGGAATGTGTGTGTCTGTGGGATTTCCTGGAGAAGTGGCCATTTTGGTGAGTAGGAAAATGCCTGACAAGTGTTATATTCCCCTTTGGCAAGTCAGATGATGTCAGCATCCTACAAATATAGCAGTGGAAATGAAAAATCTCAGTAAAGCATATAGCGTGTCGTGTTAATGCGTGCTTCACTAGAATCATAACATAGTTATGTAGGGGTTTCAATCCTGCAATTGCTGAGTGTGTGTGTGGGGGGGGGGATGTGTGTGTCTGTGGGATTTCCTGGAAGAGAAGTGGCCATTTTGGTGAGTAGGAAAATGCCTGACAAGTGTTATATTCCCCTTTGGCAAGTCAGATGATGTCAGCATCCTACAAATATAGCAGTGGAAATGAAAAAATCTCAGTAAAGCATATAGCATGTCGTGTTAATGCGTGCTTCACTAGAATCATAACATAGTTAGGTAGGGGTTTCAATCCTGCAATTGCTGAGTGTCTGTGTGTGTGTGTGTGTGTGGGGGGGAATGTGTGTGTCTGTGGGATTTCCTGGAAGAGAAGTGGCCATTTTGGTGAGTAGGAAAATGCCTGACAAGTGTTATATTCCCCTTTGGCAAGTCAGATGATGTCAGCATCCTACAAATATAGCAGTGGAAATGAAAAAAATCTCAGTAAAGCATATAGCGTGTCATGTTAATGCGTGCTTCACTAGAATCATAACATAGTTAGGTAGGGGTATCAATCCTGCAATTGCTGGGCCATTTTGGTGAGTAGGAAAATGCCTGACAAGTGTTATATTCCCTTTAGCAAGTCAGATGATGTTAGCATCCTACAAATATAGCAGTGGAAAGAAAAATCTCAGTAAAGCATATAGCGTGTGTGTTAATGCTTCACTAGAATCATAACATAGTTAGGTAGGCGTTTCAATCCTGCAATTGCTGAGTGTGTGTGTGGGATTTCTGGAAGAGAAGTGGCCATTTTGGTGAGTAGGAAAATGCCTGACAAGTGTTATATTCCCCTTTGGCAAATCAGATGATGTCAGCATCCTACAAATATAGCAGTGGAAATGAAAAAATCTCAGTAAAGCATATAGCGTGTCGTGTTAATGCTTCACTAGAATCATAACATAGTTAGGTAGGGGTTTCAATCCTGCAATTGCTGAGTGTTTGTGTGTGTGTGTGGGGGGGGGGAATGTGTGTGTCTGTGGGATTTCCTGGAAGAGAAGTGACCATTTTGGTGAGTAGGAAAATGCCTGACAAGTGTTATATTCCCCTTTGGCAAGTCAGATGATGTCAGCATCCTACAAATATAGCAGTGGAAATGAAAAAATCTCAGTAAAACATATAGCGTGTCGTGTTAATGCGTGCTTCACTAGAATCATAACATAGTTAGGTAGGGGTTTCAATCCTGCAATTGCTGAGTGCGTGTGTGTGTGTGGGGGGGGAATTTGTGTGTCTGTGGGATTTTCTGGAAGAGAAGTGGCCATTTTGGTGAGTAGGAAAATGCCTGACATGTGTTATATTCCCCTTTGGCAAGTCAGATGATGTCAGCATCCTACAAATATAGCAGTGGAAACGAAAAAGCTTAGTAAGGCATATAGCATGTCATGTTAATGTGTACGTCACTAGTATCATAACATAGTTAGGTAAGGGTTTGAATCCTGCAATTGTTGTGTGTCTGTGTGATTTCCTTTGGGAAAAATGTCCTTTTTGGAGACTAGGGAAATATCTACAATGAGGTATATTGCTCTTTGCCAAGTGTGATGATGTCAGCATCCTGCAAATATAGTGGTGGAACTGAAAACTCAAGTAAAGCATATAGCACCTTGTGTTAATGCCGATGTCATTAGTGTAATAACATAGCTAGATAGAGGTTTGAATCCTGCAATTGCTGAGTGTGTGTGTGTGACACTGTTAGTCAATGTGATCTGTGTTTGTCTTTTACTACAGTATGACATATCAGGGAACAAACAGTATGTGCATTGCACACATCAGGTATCTGTGTGGCAAATACATATATGTACATGTGACCTCAAGCAGTGCATAGATGTGTAGCCTGCATACTACATGAATACATTTTTTACCTGTGACAGAATGTGTAGCTGCTTCTCAGATCATAGGTCACAGAGGTATGTATGTGACAAGGCCGGCCACTGTAGTGATCGGTGGCCGTAGTCAACTGTGTCGCACACACCCATGACGGTTTGTATAGACTACTGTGAGAGAGGGTACATGCCTGGGGTATATGTCAGACATGTTCATACACAACAAGGTCTGGCAATAATGGGCAGTCATTATAGGTGTACGACAGACTTGTAGATATGCATACAGGCCCCTTATTGCTTATGTGATACACAAAGGGATTTCATAATACCTTTGGATATGTGGATACCAAAGGACAGAAGACATAACACTTGGCTGTATGTACACATTGCTACCCAACATACATGTTGGGTGCTACCACCTATGTGGTACTGTCATAGGTTTATAGGTTCATAGGTAGGTACTAGGCTATCAGCCCTAGGGCCCATACAAGCCTAGCCAAAAATGTACCCTGGCTTTCGCCACACCAGAAATTTATTTTCCTGTGCCCGTCGAGCAGAGCCACAGAAGTGATTCCCAGGGTGAATTGACCACTACCCATCCAATCATCAAGATATGTCTTGAACAGTGCTAATGAGGTGCTCGGTTTGACATAAGTAGTCTGTTCCAGAGTATGGAAAGTCTATGGGACAGGAATCTATCCCTCCAGCATGTTCTGTTTATTGTGGTGACAAGGTTTATGTCCCTAGAGTGTGTAGCTCTGAGGGATTGGGATTTCTTTAACTGGACCATGTCCAACAGATCTGGGTTTGACATAGCTTTGTATGTTAGGCAGAGATCGTCCCTGAGTAGGCGATATGCGATGGAGTAAAGCTGTAGTTATTTGAGATGGTCTGTGTAGGGAATCTGTTAGAGGCCAGTAATCCTCTATGTGAGGTACTTCTGTGGTCTTTCCAGTTGTTGTAGATGTCTTGTGAGGTACATAACAAAAGGGCCATTGTACTCTGTAATGTGTCTAATGAGCGATGAGTAGAGTGAAACAATGACCTCTTTATTTCAGGGTGAAAATCCTTTTGTGATGAGATGACCCATGTAGATGGATTTCCTGACCGCTGTGGTGATGTGATTATCAAAGGGGAGACTACTGTCCACCTGTGTCCCAGGGTCTGGTAACACATTTTCGGCATTAAGTAGACTACCAGCTATGTAGTAAGTCTTGGGTACAGAGTTTTTACAAAAGGGGATGACAATACACTGTTTGGCATTGAGTTTCAGGACATGGCTTTGACACCAGGTATTTGTCTCAGGGAGGCCCTTTTGTAGTTTGTCCACATCGTTAGGAATTGTGATTATGGCTCCTAGTTCACAGTCATCTGCAAACATTGTTAGCCAAAGACCTTCTGTGTTAGCCTACACTTCAGAGAAGTAGATACCAAACAGGTGAGGACCCAGGACTGAACCCTGTGGTACTCCACTCGTCAGTGGTCTGATGTCGGATTTGGAATCCGCTACATCCACAGTGTGGGTGCTGTCTGTGAGCCAGTTGGCAACCCATCTTGTGACATAGGGGTTTATACCTAGTTTAGTGACCTTAACTAGAATTCCAGAGTGCTGAATGGTGTTGAAAGCCTTTGCGATATCTAGATAAGCTGTGTGAACCATGTTGCCCTCATGTATGGCTTTGGTGACTGGTTCAAAGACGTCAGTCAGGTGTAGTAGGCATGATCAGCCTTTTACAAATCCATACTGGTTAGGGTCCAGAGTTTGGAGCTTACCAATGTCTTAGTTTCTGAGTTCCATGATGATATGTTCCATAGCCTTGCAGACCAGGCTCGTCAGGCTAATGGGCCGGTAGTTCCTGGGGTCCTTAGTGGCTCCACCTTTGTGGAGTGGGATAACCATCGCACTGCTCCATTCAGTGGGTACAAAGCCTGAGGTGAGGCTATGATTGAACATGGTACTTAGGAAGGGTGCCGGTTCATTCCGTAGTTCGTCTAGAACGCAGCCTGGGATATTGACATGTCCCATGGATGTTGTGTTTTCGGCTTTGGAGAGTGTGTGTTTCACGTGTGCAGCCATGATTACAGTAAACTTGCATACATCTGGTATACAGATGTGCCCTCTAGGGGGTGAGAGGGGGATAAAGTTAGCACTGAACCTATCTGCTCGGATGTTGGGAATATTAGTTTGTTCTGTATATTTAGTGCCATTGTGCTGTAACTCAGAGCAGATCTGAGTGTTCCCATTTAGATTCATGACATAGCTATAAAATGCTTTGTGGTTGTCGTCAGAGTCAGTGGCAATTTAGTTTCTGTAACTAGCTTTGGAGGATTTTATGAGGGATCTCAGCTTCATACTGAGGTTGACCAGGGAGTTCCACCAGTCATGGGTTCTACTCTTTTTTGCAACAGTTTCTTTCATCCGTTGTAGAGTTTGTTTATGGCAGAGGACCACCAGATTGTCTACCCTTTTCTTGGAGGATAACATCTCGGTTCTATTAGGGATAGCATGCTCCATGCACTCATGTAAGTGCTTATAAAGTGCATATGTGTAGGAATCAGCAGTCACTAGCCTGGAGGTGTGGATATCCTTAATGAATATGGACACGCTGCTGCCTTTAGTGCTTCGTTCAGGGTTATGTGGCTGAAAGGTATGGTATGAATTGTGGCCTGGTAATGCAGGGGTGCTCTCAGGAGTTTTGAACCAGGTCCCTGCCACTGCACAGATGACAATGCTATTGTAATCCTAAGGTTGACAGGTGCAGACCATCTCTGGCAAAGTATTGTGGTCTGTCGATCATGTTGTCCCAGGCAGACAAATACTGGATCCCCTTAGAATTACACCAGAAGCATAGCCAATTGTTGAAGGCAATCATTTTGTCCTTGTACTGTGGTATTATTCTGGGTGATGGCAGGATGCTACTCAAGGTTAGGGTCATACCTGGCTGGGATACAATATTGGAGAGCTCCTCCATGTCTCTTTTCATGTAGTCCATGGAGGTACGTCTCAGGTAATTCAAACCAACATGGACAATGACAGTGTCATATTTGTACTTATTGTGGAGTGACCTGAGTGCATGCATTATGTGGCGGATCCTGGCACCTGACAGGCAGCTGACAGTAACTTTTTCCTTGTTTAGTCTAGTGAGTGGAACATCAGTGTGCCTGACTGTAGAGTCACCTATGACTAGACTGTTGGGTACGTTGTTATGCCTTATGGGCTGTCTTTGGGTGGCACACTGAGTTAGTGGTCTATGTGACATTTGGGTTATGTTGGGGGTTGGAGTTTGCTTGTGTTTGTGCTTTGGATGTGTCTGATGCTCGGGCAGGTTTCTATTGAGAGGCTCCACAAATGTAGGTGTGTGTTTTGTGTTTCTATGTGTGTGTTATGGTGGTGTAGGTTTTGAGGGACTGTGTGATGAGTGTGGTGTGGTGCAAGTGTTTACCATCACCTCCTGACTGTCTAGTCCAGTCTTGGCTGAAGAGACCATTGCTTCCAGTCTGGCTATATCAGTGCATCTCTCACAGGTTGTAATGTTGGGTGGTAGGAGGAGAGGGTTGTCTGTGTACATGAGGCAATTGCTGCATTGCCCCAAGATGCCCAGATTCTGTCAGGATACTATGTACAGTAAATGTGGATGACAATGCTATAGTAGGCTTACAGCTCTGCAGCATGTGTTGGACAACAAGCATCTGTCTGTGTGATACCCTTGTGTAGGATATGTGTCCCATCTGGAGAATGCATTGTAGGCCACTGCATGCATTTCCAGATGTGGATGGACATATCCCTAGTGTGTTTGCATGCACCTAAGGGGCTATATGCCAAACATGTGTGGGCCCAGGAATGGGTGGCGGTCAATACCACTGGTTACTGTTATAGTATAGCACCGGAAGGATACAACTGTTACTGAGTTCACTACATCTGTGTGTCACTTCTCTGTACATCATCTGATAATTGTTTATAGTCAGGCTGATGAGGTTGTGTATGCTACCAGAATGCTAAACAGTGATGGTTAGTAACAGTATCACCCACAGCAGAGTGCCAAACCATGTCACAAACCATGTGTACCCATGTTAGAACATATCTGTAGTAGTATGTATACTGGCCACCAAGAGATACTTGGAGATGTTAACACTGTTTAATACAGGGTATGTCACACATCCCATGTGTCCAGTATGCACGTACATGTACCCCCACCATGTTCACAGATGTACACCTGCAAATCTGTACTGCACACATCACACACGTATTGTCCACTCACTAACACATTAACACATGCTGCCAACACTACACACTGCATCAAGATGTATGCACGTTTTGTAGATGACGTCTTCATCTTGTGGGATGGGGACATGAATCTACTGTATCAGTTTGTAGAATATTTACACTCTACGACTACATTTTTTAGATTCACAGTCAAAGCTTCTACTAACTCCATAGATTTTTTGGATGTTAATGTAGAACAAAAGGGTGATGGTTTTATATCCAGGCTGTATATAAAAGAATGTTGGAGAAACACGCTATTAGCATATGACAGCATGCACCCATGTTATACTTACACCAACATAGTACAGGGGCAAGCCAGTAGGATTTCTAGAATATGTTTGGAAGAAGAAGATTATGAGGATGAGCTGGCTAAACTAAAGGGGTGTTTACAACAGAGGGGTTACCAAAGAAATAAAGTGAGTAGAATTATAGATCATAGTAAAGGCTTTAGGAGTACCAAGTATAAACCTTGGATAAGGCGTAATACAGCAGATGTTGCCACCACTGATGACAGATCCATAGTTTTGAGTGGTCCAGAACTAATGATCACGTATAGTAGTAATATAGGTGATATTTGTAACATCGTTCAGAATAATTGGAATATCTTGATGAGTGATGAAGGTATAAAAGGTATATTAGGGAGCAATCCAAGCTTCAGATATAGAAGGAACAAAAATCTGAAGGACATATTGTGTAAAGAAAGATTAAATGACAATAACATAGTGGCCACAACAACAGGCACAGTTCCATGTGGGAGATGCAAAGCTTGTCTTCACATCAATAGGTTAACCAGCTTTGAACATCCAGTCACACATAGGCAATTTTTATTGAAAGGAAGGGCTACTTGCCGTACCACAGACATAGTTTACTTGGCAGAGTGTAATTAATGCCCCAGTTTCTATGTGGGGAAAACCAACCAAATGTTAAAGGCTAGGATTTTACAGCATATATCCTGTATAAGGAACAGTGATGTACATAATGCCTAGAGCAGGCATGTGATGGATAACCCCACACATAGATTTATTTTTAGGGCTATAGCGAATGTTAAATTAAACAATAGAGGTGGTAATGTGAAGCATTTAACAGAGTTAGTAGAGTCCAGGTGGATTATTGAGCTAATGGCCAATCGGAAGCCTGGGCTTAATGACGTAATACCTGTAAAACCCACCCTCCAGAATAGGCGGGTATTTCATTGACTGCTATTGGCTATTGCTTATTTTAAAAAGGAGTTGTTTTAATGAAAGGTTTATCTGATGAAGGGAAATATCCTGAAAGCCCTCATCTTGCGGTTTATCTTGTGGTTTGATGTAATAAAAGTTCAAAGGAATAGCAGTGTCCTACCGTGTTTTTTCTGATATTGTTGGCTGGTTTCGTTTGGTAGGACTTTGGTGCAGCACAGGATTGTATTTCTTTTACTAGCAATCCAAAACATACTCAATAGTGGTTGAAGGTGGGTGACAGTATCACAAGGCAGTCACGTCACATGTGTCAGCATGCAGAATAAGTGTTGATCAAGTCTATGCAGTATGAGTGTAGACAGCCATAGTTAATGACAGTGTACATGGCTGTGGTGCATGTGTGTACATGTTCAGTGATTGCCTGCACCCTGGAACACAATGTGTACAAGGACGCAACATTTCTGTGCAAGTATTATAAGCTCTGCAATGTCCTGTGCACCATCACTCACAGGTATACATACCATGGCTGCATGTGTTATCTGTGTGTCACATGGGATTGCAGTGTCTATGTCTGTAGCAGATAATTGTGGACACAGGTGTAGCACATGCATGCTATGTACACATACGGGATGAGTGGTGCATGTATACATGATGGAATACCAATCCTGGACATGGCCATTGTACAGTGGTTATGGTGAGTGTGGGTCATATTCCAGATATGCCAATGCCAGCCATGACATTGCATGGTACATGACTGCAACATTAAACATCACACATACCCAATGTGTGTCATGTGACCTAAAGATCCTATACCACCCCAACAACACCCCTATCCTCACAAATCTGATTACACCATATAAATATCTAGCTACACTACACTCTGCTAATAAGCTCCTAGTCACCTTGATTAAATCCAACAATAAAGCTGGTGACTCACTTTTCTCAAACACAGCAGGTAAAAACTGGAATCATCTTCCTTCTGATTTATCAACCCTTGCTTCTACTTCTCTATTTAAAAAACATCTGAAAGAACATCTTAAAACTCATTGGCTTTGTCCGTGTGCTAACCCAGACTGATATCTTCTTCCCTTTCCTGCTCTTACTCCTTTCCCTACTCCTCTAACCTATTCCTCCAAATCTAGTTACTGCTCTTTTATTCATAGTAAGAGGATAAAATATAGTGGCTTTTCTCTCTTAATTGGGTCTTGCTCATACCTACTATTGTGCTTAGTATAATTTTTTAGTATAATTTTTAGTATAATTTTTAAAGTTTATAATTTTATTATTATTATTTTTTTCTTTTGACCAATGCTGCCTCTGTATTGTGATTTTACATCTCTTCTTATATATTGTTAACTTTGTCACTTTTCTCCCCGGGCCTCTACTGAAAATGGACATATATCCAGTTAGACTAGCCCGGTCAACAAATGTAAAATAAATAAATAAATAAAATATACTCAATAGCATTCCAGGACAGATATGTGTCACTTTGTACAGAATGCGACTACTATGGATATTGTGTATAGTTGCATATGTTTGCACACACACAACATGCTATGCATAATGTGTATAGGTGCATATGTGTGCACACACACAACATGGAGGTGCAAAGCAATGACAGCTATGTGTAGTACTGTGGTCACTGTAACTGTATGGGGCGTAGTACCATTAGCCATCATCATCATGCATCATGTGGTCACTCAAGGCCACTAAAGTGTGCTAGACCACCGCCTAGCATGCTGTACCTGAACTGCAGTGCCGTGGCTAAGTTCACAATTACACAGCCACATTGCACAATGGTGTGTGAGGTGCCCAATAGGGAGCATTGCCTAACATGACTGTGTTATGTGTTGAAGAATGTTGCACAGCCCCATGCTAGGCCCCTACCCCTCAGGTATATTATGTGTGGTGTGTGGATGACATGTGGGATACTGAATTGTGGCCTGGCAGCGGGTGTCCAGTTACACTATGTGTAGCATGCTGAGTTGTACTGCGTATGACAAATGTGTTATGTTGTGTACATGTGTGTCAACTATGCCTATCCAATGTGCAGTACAGTGTTGCCACATTTGTGTCTGATGCTCTGTGCATTGCATGTGATTGAGGCAGCTACTGACTTTACTGAGATGTTTAACGTCTCACAGCAAACATGCACAGCATGCATTATGCGTAGGTGTGTTATGTGTACATGGCCTACACCTCACCTATGACATGCACATTTCAATACCAATTTTAAAGTGTTAACATACTCACCGGCATGTATCGTCTGCCCTGCTATCACACCAGAGGGACCTACAAGAATATGACACAGTTTGTCAGTGGCCACAACTGTGGCATTGCTACTGTGAGTGTGCTAAACTGCAGTAGAACAACAGGCATAGGTGTACAGATACTATTCAAAATATCAGTATTACACACAATAGGCAGCACAACTGCTAAACACAGTACACATCTCACATATGCATAATCTAACAATTCAGGTAACAATAGTCTACAGCTAGGGCATGTTACCTGCACGCTCCATGTCACCATGCTGGGTGGCTCCGGCCTCCATGATGACACATGTGTGATGTTGTTGTTGTTGCTGCTGTAGGCCAGGAGCCACCACACTTAGGAGCAGTTCCTCCACTCTGGTGAGGGAGAAGTATGGCCACCCCACCACCTGTGGTAAGCTGTTGTCTATGGATATCAGACGCACGCCGGACATGTCTAATTAAATCACTGCAGTGATGGCATACCTGCTCATATGTCCGGTTATGCATGCCTATGTCATTTACCCGACGAACAAGATCTTGCCACAGTGCAGTACGCTCATACTGGTGCTGGCTGGCCCTGGAAAACAGCAGAGTATATTGCTGAACCAGGCAGTGGTGTATTTCCTGTTCCTCTGTGGCTGTGTAGGAGGGATTCCTTTGATGAGTCATAAGCCTGGAAGGCAAGTAAATGATATGTGTGAGCAAGTCATGTGGCACACTTAACATTATACAGTACAGATATCAGTTAACTGCCATATATAGCATCTGTTTGAGGATATACACATTCAATACCACATATCAGTGCTCAACCCACAACTGGCTGACAGTGCCTGCCACACTCCATGTAACAAACCAGTATACACCAGTACTCAGCACACTGTTTGGGATCCAATGCACAACCTCGCCACGGGGGTACATATCAAGCTAATGCATGAAGAAATATGTCATCCATTGTAATGAATGTGAAGTACAGTTACAATATTACCAGTAACCCACCCTAGTCGTTGATGCCATACCCCTACCTAACATATGTGCACAGTTGTTAATATAGCTGGCATACTGCTGTAACAGAGTATACATGTTGCTAGGTACACACACAAACCCTGTAACATGCATGTGATTGCGGACATGGTACAGGCATCATTACACACACATCAGACATTCATACAACACACAAATGTATGCTGACACAGATGAGCATTTCCTGTGTAACTTACAGTACTGTGTGCCCCTACTTACAGATACCTATGCCTGTGGCATGTAATCTGTGCAGACTACAGGAAACACACAAGACAGTGTTACCAGGGAATGTGAACATACACCATACTGTGCTGTTTAGGCCTACAGCTTCAGGTAGTACAACAGTTCAAATCTCAGCTGGATTCACCAGCAATACCACTTACTGAGCATACATGTATTTCTTCAGCCTACGATGGAACACCACAGTCATACACAAGGAACTATGTCACGACATATGCCATCCTACTATGTCTGCATCGCAATAACTGACACATCTTTCTCTGGCCTCACAACTAGGACACAAACGACCATGACAGAAACAACCTCACACTAAGCTATCACACCATTACAGACCTTGCACACATTTACTGTCACACTAATTCCACCTCACATAGCAGGTATTGCACTGAGTACATGTGTGTGTGTGCATTGTGTCATAGGTAGGTAATACACTATTGGCCCTATGGCCTACAGCAGCCTAGCCATATGCTACCCTGGCCTTTGTCACACATGTGATTTAATTTCACTTGCTCCTGTCAACCGGATGCACAGAGGTGATTCCCAGGGCATGTTACCTATCCCCCAGACAATCATCAGGGGTATGTATGACATCTGCTACTGAGGAGCCTTGTTTGTTAATGCCGGCTGGTTTACTCCAGAGTATGACATATTTGCCAGTAGGAGCCTATCCCTCCAGCATGTGCTGTTTAGTGAGGTGGCGGGGATTAGGGACCTAGGCCGTGTAGCCCAGTGGGATTGTGAGGTGTTGACATGGTGGTTGTCTGACTGCTATGGGTGTGACATACCTCTGTATGTTCGGCAGAGGTAACCTCTGGGTGGCCAGTTTGCAACACACTGTAGCTGTGGTTATGTGAGTCAGTCTGCATAGGGTACATGCTTGAGGGCAGTATTACTCTTTGTGAGGTATGTCTGTGGCCTTTCCACTTGCTGTCGTTGTCATGTGAGGTACATACCACATGGGGCATTGTGATGAGTACAGGGGAACACTGGCCTATATTTCCGTACATGGCACAACGTTTGTGATGACACGTACCACGTAGACAGATTACAAGACTAATGTGGCACTGTGAATATCAAAGGGGAGGCTACTGTCCATCTGTGTCCCATGTTCCCTTCTGACACCCTCAGTGTTAGGCAGGCAACCACCTATCTGGTAGTTAGTGGGTAAAGTGTTTTGGAATGGGGTGTGGCACTGCAGTATCAACACTGGTGTTCAGTCCATGCCTTGGTCACCAGGCACCTGTTGCAATATGTCTGACCCCGTGTCGCCCTCTCTCACTATATATATATATGAATATATACATATATATATATATATATATATATATATATATATATATATATATATATATATATATATATATATATATATATATATATATATATATATATATATATATATATATATATATATATATATATATATATATATATATATATATATATATATATATATATATATATATATATATATATATATATATATATATATATATATATATATATATATATATATATATATATATATGTATATATATATCTATATATATATATATATATATATATATATATATATATATATATATATATATATATATATATATATATATATATATATATATATATATATATATATATATATATATATATATATATATATATATATATATATATATATATATATATATATATATATATATATATATATATATATATATATATATATATATATATATATATATATATATAGATATATATATATAGATATATATATATATGTATACACATACTTGTAAACATCCATTGCTGTACATATACATGCACATATAGGCACATATACTGCCCACCTTTCATGGTGGGAATATCAATTATGAAACACTTGTGAGACATACAATTATGTAATAATATTGTACAGTGTTGTTCAGAATGCATTTCGCTGTCCTCAGGCCATATAGCTGTAGCAGGCCTCACTGGCTGTAACTCAGTCCCACAGCATCTAACCACCACATGGCATATACCTGCACTGCTTGCTGTTTTCAATGCCCACACACTACAACCTACATAGATATGTGCGCATTGCAACCTTCAACTACATATATATGTCCAGCCTTCACTAACAGTTGCAGTATGTCCCTTGCCCTATGCACATCTGCATATATATATAGATACGGACTGCTACCACATATGGAGGGTTAACAGTATGTAGAGTACCCTTCAGACACATCATTCAGATGCCAGCAAATACATATCTGTTACATACCTTACCTTTGTATTTCTTACCTCTGTCTGTTGTACCTGTTGACGTGTTTTTTTTTTGTTTGGTGTCTCTATCTGCCTCTGTTTGTTTGTCTATCTGTCTCTGTCTGTCTCTCTTGCTCTGTCTCTCTCTCCAGTTGCTGCAGTGATGTTATTGCATGTGTGGACAGCAAGTACAGGCTGCTTTTGTAGGTATCTGCACATGTGCATGTGATGGCCTCTGCACCAATTGGTGCCCACCATTTAGTAATTGCATGCAGCCTGCTATATGGTAATTGCAGTTCTCACTGTGATTTCAGGACACTGCTATAAAATGATAGGTTAGGTAAGCATAGGCCTTTCAGTTTTGCAAGGTGGGGACCATGCTTGTTTGCTGTGGACACTGTTGTCTCAGTCAGAAGGTTGGTATATGTCTCATATCTGAAGCTGGGTTGTAGCCAGTGAAATGCATGTTGTACTGAAACTTGACTGTTGCTTCTTTCAGTGCACTCTTCTCAGTGTGTAAGTTTATTCATACCTCCTAATGCTAACACTGTATACATGGGAGTATGTACATTCTTTTGGAATTAGGGAATTAACTGGCATACAACAGTGGTTATTGCAATGTATTCCTATGGCTTTCCTATTTTCCCTTTACATTCACTCTTTGTAATGCATCTTATATTTCTTTATTGCAATGTATTCCTGTGGCTTTGCTATTTTCCCTTTACATTCACTCCTTGTAATGCATGTTATATTTCTTTATTGCAATGTATTCCTATGTCTTTGCTATTTTCCCTTTACATTCACTCCTTGTAATGCATATTATATTTCTTTATTGAAATGTATTCCTATGGCTTTGCTATTTTCCCTTTACATTCACTCCTTGTAATACATGTTATATTTCTTTATTGCAATGTATTCCTATGGCTTTCCTATTTTCCCTTTACATTCACTCCTTCTAATGCATGTTATATTTATTTATTGCAATGTATTCCTATCGCTTTCCTATTTTCCCTTTACATTCACTCCTTCTAATGCATGTTATATTTCTTTCAGCAGCAAGTTATTGTATATCTGCTGTGGCATAGTGGTACGTCATGCGGACTGGTGAGTCCAAGGTGTGGTGTTTGAGACTGACAAAGGTATTTGATTTTGCTGCTGAGCAGTACAAGGGCCTTGTCATGCAGAGTGACTAAGGCACGTTTAAGCAGTTGTAAGTGGGTTTGTGCAACGCTTAGCAATGCTAAGCTAAGCTTAGCTTAGGTTATTGTATTTTAGCAATACTAAGCTAAGCTTGGCTTAGCTTATCATATCTTAGCAATGCTAAGCTAAGCGCACACATGCGCACACTGGTGCAAACACGCTTACTACTGTTTACAAGTGCTCACTCCCGCTAACCCCCGCGCTCATTTCTTTGACAGAAAAGTAAATGGGGAGATAGGAATGTGGTGATAAAGGGTGCAAAAAGAGGATAGGACAGTAGGGAAACCAGCTCAGGATGTACATGATGGGTGTGGAGAAGGTCCATAGCTGTCCATTTCTTTACCAGCAACAGCTGTGCATATGCAATACATTAGGTGGGATATTTGAAACCTTCCACCCCTGAGTGAGGGGTGAGGACAACTAAGTATGTTGTACTACCAATTATGAATATTAGGCATATGCACTGTTTGTGAACTGCTATACTGTCATTAGTACGTTACTCACTTCTGAACAGTTTGTGGTTTGTTTGTGTTGACATTAGCACAGTCTGCTCAGGACAACTGGACATATTTCTGTACTGTGCATGCCTACCTACACCCTTGGTTGTGCCTGACTACACGGGTATATAGCACCTTTGGGTAGGGGTGCAGAACTGCAGAGTGCATTATTTATTATCATGTGATGTTTATCTTGCTGAACATGCAGAGTTGCTGTGTACCTGTAAGTCTATAAAGGCTAGTAATCTGTCTGAGTAGCTCCCACCTGTGGACATATCCAGATGGTAGACAAAGGTTAGCCTAGTATTCATTGACTGTGCATCACACCAGTCTTTTCAGCACCTGAACAGTGGCATTGTCACAGGTGGTTGCTAGCAGTACATGGCTACATCCTTTGATATTTCTGTATTGTACTCCTACATAAGGGCATGCTTGTGGAATCCATTCTACAGCTATTCGCAGTGTGTATAACAGCAGACAGGCTGATATGCCTGTGTGTTTCTGACACTTCCAGGCCTCAGATACTCTCAGGTATATATTTGAACAGCCTCAGGGAAAGGTACATATCAGTGGGATACACCTGTGATATATTTCAGATATTTTGCAGTTGAGACTTTGGGGGATTCAGAGCATATGTATTACTACACCATTTCTGATGTGCAAGCAGTGTCTACTCTCACTTATTGACATTTATCATTAAGTGGGATTCTCCACCTTTCTGCTTACTGTTAGTACATTTCACAGGGAGTCAGAGGGGCACAACTAACATGTGTTTGCAAATCAGGGACATCCCTGTAAATCAGTCAATGTTGGGAGGTCTGGCCTCTGACCTATTCAAATATGCCAGTGTTTATCCTGCTCTGAGACTGTGTGGGGTTTGTAAGGTGCTACTGTAACATTATTCCCTACTAGCATGGCTGCTTCTCTTATCACACTCATGTAATGCAATTCCACAACAATTGCTGGTAAAGATCCACAGAACAAGCTTTGTGCTATGGCCTTCCTATTTTCCCTTTACAGTCACTCATTGTAATGCATGATATATTTCTTTCAGCACCAAGTTCTTGTATATCTGCTGTGGCTTAGTGGTACTTCATGCAGTCTGGTGAGTCCAAGGTCTGGGGTTTGAGACTGATAGGGGTATTTTATTTTTCTGCTGAGCAGTACAAGGGCCTTGTCATACAGAGTGACTAAGGCACTTTTAAGCAGTTGTAGGTGGGTTTGCGTGGGTTTGCGTGATGCTTAGCGATGCTTAGCTAAGCACACACAAGCTCACACTCGCGCACCCCTGCTAACTACTGCTTAAAAGTGCTTACTCCCACTAACCCCCGCCCCATCCCCTGCAGCGCTTCCACCCGAAGGTGGCACAGGACCAATGGAGGAGGGGAGCCCGGGCTGGGCACCGGAGCTGCTGGTGCCAGGTGTACTCGCCAACTGAGGAGGGGCAGGTGGGTCCACTGGGACCGGCCTTCCCATACATTCTGTAATTAGGTGTGTTTAATTACAACATAAACAACAGCATTCCAGATTAGTTGTAACAGCATGCAGTAATATTTCCATTAACCCAACGCACCAATATTCCAACAGTTGAACTGCAAGCATAACACATGCATATATTGAACAACAGTGGATATTCCAACAGCATGCAGGGATGTTTGTAGCAACAGGCCACCATGAACATGGTGTTTGAACAGGGCACTTGCATCAACATGAATGCAAATATTTATAAAACAATAGGACATATGTCCCAAAAAATATTTAAGATTACACATACCCATTGAGGTGTGGAATTGCATGGTTTATGCACAAACAGTAGGGTGTAGAAAAGAACCTCAGTTAACATGTTATAATTACATTTACTCTACACTACATTCCTAGTGACTGCAACTGCATATTCCCTACATGTATTATTACACTTGCCACCATGCATTAGGTTGTGTAATGGGTTTGGCTAGTTCAATATATACTTGACCTATATCTGACATACTAACTGTCCAAGATGCTGATGTTACTGCTACATATTTCATGATTGCTTTTATATTTCTTTATCTACATTGGATGTTTTCACATGATATTTTCACTTCAATTTGTACAGAACCCTGCATTTATGGAAGCACACTCACATTTCTGGGGAACATATTAACATGCTACTCATGTGCAAGATTTACTTATGAATGCCAGCCAGTAACTGACTGTTGAGGACTGTATATATGCTTCACAGCTACTAGCATTTCCAACACCCACTTTAGATGGGACTGCAGAACTCTGGGTTGCCAGCACTTTTTAAAAGAGTACTATTTGTATAATGCAAGGGTACAACAATAATTCAAACTAAGTGACACACACACACTCCGGGTTTTAAACCTTTATTACTGACATTACACACTTTTCCACAGACTCACACCTTTATTTGTTGTAACAGTGCATATGGAAGACATATTCAAGACAGATTAGACCTTTATTAATGGGTTAGAACACACTTTTTCAAGCTCAGTTACTTATATTATATGACAGTACCTGCAGAGATTTTATTCCAGACATATGTTACCTTTCTTAATGGGTTACTACGCTCTTTTTCTAGCTCTATGAATTGTCATATAACAGTACATGCAGAGGACTTATTCAGGTAATGTTATGGCTGTATTATTATACTACAACACTTTATTTCATGCTCTCTCCCCTATTTTATATAACAAAACATGCAAAAGAATCACTAACCTGTATGGTGGCACAGCCTTTGCAGCCTATCAGCATAGGCTTGCTGATTCACAGCACGGTCACCTGCAGCTGTAAAGTAAATGAAGGGATATTGAGACATACCTATCTGTTATACCAACTCAATTATCAATTCTTACATACTGCATTCCATGGCTACATACACAGTCGTGGGGCATCCTGCATCCCACGGGCCTCCTGGAGCCATTGGTTCAAGTGGTCCTCCTTCCATCTCTTCAGGTCTGCATGGTGGTGATGGACCTGCTCACCGGTGTAAGGAACGCCTGTGGCACTGGTGAGGTCATGAACTAACTGGTGCCAAGCCTCAGCCTTGTATTCCGTCCCTTGGAACTGGCCCTGCAGGAGTCTGGACTCATGACGGTGGACAAGGAGCCAAACCATGTATTTTGACTCCATGATGCCCCAACACTGCGCTCGGAAGCGTGAACTCTCTCCTGCACCTGCCATTCTGACTGCAAATGTGAGCTACAATCAGTTATGGCGAGTATTCCCGCCTATGGGGCTTAAATATGCCGCATTTCCTGCACTTTTTTGTGATTGGCCATTTTTGAGAATTCTAAGCTGACTGCAGACCTGTTTAGTAATGGTTAATCTACCATTTCTAAGTGTATGCATGCTAATAGTGGCTGTTTCTCCTATGCTGTCATGGGTAAGTGGTTCTGTACTTTGATTATGATGCACAGGGTCATGGGTTCAAACCTTGTCATTCTTTTATTTTATTACTGTCTAGACAGGCTAGGGGGTGTGGCTGCGTTTAAGCAACTTGGCTCTATGTTGCTCCCCCGTGCCCTACAGTGCCCTGGTTGGTGTGGCGCGCACGTCCGCGCAAACACATTGCGCTGGGTAAAGTGCTTTTAAACTTTGGGCAACTCTGTTTAGCTGGGTAAAGAGCTATTAAACTATGGGCACCTCTGTTTAGTTGGGTAAAGCGCTATTAAACTATGGGCACATCTGTTTAGGTGGGTAAAGCGCTGCTTAACAGCAGGCTGTTATATAGCTGGATCCATTAAAAATATATATTTTGTTCACTGATACATTGGCCATTTGACTACTTTTAATAATATTTTAATCATATATGTCTGGTATTATTTCAAATACTGATTTAAAACATAAATAAGAAGGGGAGTGGTGGGACTCGAACCATGAATGCCTCCTCGTTGTGCATACGCTCTACCATTACACTATTGCTATTTGGATTAATTTGCATAAGTAGTTCTTATAAGCTCTTCAGTGTCACAATTGCTAACTGGGGTTAAGCAATGGGCACACCCACGCAAACAAGCACAAATACGGGCAGCTATATCATGGATTTAAAAAAAATAAAATTAATATTTTACGTTTTATAACTGTGATGGGGGTTTACAGTGTCAGGGAGTGTGATGTTGGGTGCAACTACATTTGAGTGAACTCGCTCTTGTCTGTTGACATTATGATTTTTAAAACCTTGCAGGGGCGTGGACTTTTAGACTGCTTGGCAGTCAGACACTCCCCCTGCTTGCCTACTCAGTCCGTGTAAGAGTTACGGATGAGTCAGCGTGCCCTCATGAATATTCATGGCATGCTAACGTCATACCGTTCAACTGCAGCCTCCGAGTAAGACATATTAAGTCTTACACGGAGGTTTCGTGAATCTGGGGGCATGTCTTTAATGCTCTCCAGTAAAGATCAGCATTGATTTGTTATCTTTTTATCTTTTATTGCAGACATTCAGTTAAAAAGAAAATGTGCCACTTTTCATATATCTTGCAGAATGAAAAACAATGAAATGGCATCTGCTTTACAATCTCTTTTCCGTCCGACAAAGCTTACTCTATCATGGACTTAAAATGCTACTGCTGCAACTACCATTATCATCAAAAAATCCACTTAAAAGACACTTCAGGCCTATTCTATAGCTACTTGATTAAATTGGGTCTTCCTTTTTCATTCCATCATTGCCTCTGCTTTCTCTCTCTCTTATCTACCTTTTTCAAACTGGCAAATGAGATGATATACCAACTTGTTTTAGAAAATCTGGCTCAGCATACCAGTGTTAAGAGGTTCCTTACTATTGTATCTCATTAGTAAACCATTAAGCCATGAAATCAGTTCAAGGCAAGACACTCATTATCAAAATACATTAGCATCCCAGAGTGAAGTCTAAAACAGACTAACTGAACTAAATAACAAGGCAGACAGCTACAGCTCTTTGTATAGGAATGACTGTTCTGAAAAAAATATTCTATTTCAATACTCCTAATGTTTCAACATATTTCCACCACAGTATTATGTTCCCATGATTTCAATCTATGCAGTTACACAAACAAGGCCATATCCATTACAGAACATGTAGAACTATGAGCCTTATCTAACTTGCAGTAAACAGTTGATGTAAATTTGTTCTAGTCTGAAATACAGAAATCCATTTTGTTAAATATCATTTCTGAAATAATTCCATTAGAGAATTTACATTTTGACACTTACACTTTTTTATATTTCAGTGTTATGCACACCCTTCTGTAGCCTATGATAACCTAATAATCATATAGAAATATTTGAACCTCTGTAAGCTCCAATTGATAATCTCTAGGCATTTTTCTCAAGATAGTGTGGTCCCTAAAAGATATGCAGATGCCACCCCATGTTTTTAGTCAGATTAAATCATATAGTAAGCATAAAACTCAGATACTGCTGATGGGATGTTCTCTTGGCACTTAAACCAGATCTCTAAAATAAAATAAATAAATAAATAAATAAATAAACAAATAAATGTCCTGCAAATGTAGAAAGTTTAAGAGTACAGCCAAATTGTTGTTTAGATTTCTAGCATAAAGTAAAGCCACAATGATATGGCCAAGGGATGGATTTATTTTGGAGGTTAGGTTGGGAGGGCCATTAGCTGGACCTTGCCTAAAAACGGCACAATGGGGGCAGCAAAAGCTTTTAGCAGTATGCAGAAGCCTTGGAATAAAAGGTGCAAACATTCCTTGGCAAAGCACATTTGATTGTCAGTCATCACCTTCCATAGGTTCATAAGTTCATAGGTAGGTACTAGGCTATCTGCCCGAGGGCATTTATAAGCCTAGCCAGAGTGTGTCGACTTTCGCCGCCCCATTGATTAATTAACTGAGCCTCTGTCAAGCAGAGCCAATGAAGTGATCCCAGGGGTGTATTTTCTGTTACCCATCCACTCGTCAAGGTTTCTCTTGAAGAGTGTTAGTGAGGGGCTCTGCCTAATATAGTTAGGAATTTTGTTCCAAAGCATGGGGAGTCTCTGTGACAGGAATCTATCCCTCCAGCATGTTCTATTTATTGTTGTGGCGAAGTTTAGTTCACTAGAGCGCATGGCTTGCAGTGACTTGGATTTCTTTAGGTGGAGCATGTCCATCAATTCTGAGTTGGACATGGCTTTGTAAGTCAGGCAGAGATCACCTCTGAGTAAGCGATATGCCACTGAGTACAGCCGGAGTTTTTTCAGTTGGGCTGCATAGGACATATGTTTGAGGCCAGTAATCCTCTTGGTGAGATGCTTTTGTGGTCTTTCAAGCTGTTGGAAGTGTCTTGTGAGGTACATCAGGGCATTGTACTCTATGATGGGTCTGATGAGTGATGAGTAGAGGGGCACTATAATCTCTTTATTTCTAGATGCGAACCCCTTAGTAATTAGATGGCCCACATAGAAGAATTTCCTAACTACTTTGGCAATATGATTGTCAAAGGAGAGATTACTATCTACCTGGGTCCCCAAATCTCTTATTACCTCTTCTGTATTAAGGGGGCTGCCGCCTATGTGGTAATTCGTGGGTGTTTTGTTTTTCCCAAACGGGATGACTATGCATTTTTTGGCATTTAGCTTGAGGCCATGACTTTGACACCAGGTGTCTGTCTCAGTAAGGCCTTTTTGGAGGATGTCCGTGTCAGCTGGAGAGTCAGTTATGGCTCCCAGTTTGCAGTCATCGGCGAACTTGGTTAGCCATATTCCTTCTGTGTTTGCCTGTACTTCTGAGAAATATATGCCAAACAGTAGGGGTCCCAGAACTGAGACTTGCGGGACACCACTTGTGACTGGTTTAGAGTCAGATCTGGAGCCCACTATTCTTACCGTGTGAGTTCTGTCTGTAAGCCAGTTGGCAACCCATCTTGTGACATATACTGGATCCCCCTAGAATGACAGCAGGTGTTTATCCAGTTTTTAAACAAAATCATTTTTGCTCTTATTCTTAGCATATAGGTTCATAGGTTGATACTAGGCTATCTGCCCTAGGGCATTTATAAGCCTAGCCAGAGTGTGTTTGGCTTTCGCCACCCTTTTAGATTAGTTGACTGTGCCTCTGTATAGTAGGTCACAGAAGATAGCCCTTTTGAAGTTAGTTTACTGTACCTCTGTCTAGTAGGGACACAGAAGAGATCCCAGGGGTAAACCTACAATCTCTCATCCACTCATCAAGATTTCTCTTGAAGAGGGTCATTGAGGGACACTGCCTAACATGGATTGGGATTTTGTTTCAGAGTGAGGGGAGCCTCTGGGATATGAATCTGTCCCTCCAGCATGTCCTATTTATTTCTGTGCTGAGGTTTAAGTCCCTGTAGCGTGTAGCTCTAAGGGATTTGGATTTCCTGAGGTGGAGCATGTCCATTAATTCTGGGTTGGGCATGGCTTTATATGTCAGGCACAGATCACCCCTGAGTAGGCGGTAAGCAACTGAGTAGAGCTGGAGTTTCTTTAGCCTACTGCATAGGGCATCTGTTTGAGTCCCTTGATCCTCTTGGTGAGGTACTTTTGGGGTCTTTCCAGTTGCTGCAGGTGTCGGGTAAGGTACATCCCAAATGGGGCATTGTATTCAATTATGGGCCTGATGAGTGATGAGTAGAGGGGCACAATGACCTCTCTTGGTTTAGATGTGAACCCTTTTGTGATAAGGTGGGCTATATAGAAGGTCTTTCTAACCACTTTGGCAATGTGATTGTCAAAGGAGAGATTGCTATCTACTTGGGTCCCCAAATCTCTAATTACTTATTCCGTACTTAATGGATTGCCACCTATGTGGTAATTTGTGGGCACTTTATTTTTCCCAAAGGGGATGACTATGCACTTTTTGGCATTCGGCTTTAGGCCATGGCTCTGGCGCCAGTTATCCATCTCTGTGAGACCCTTTTGGAGGATGCGTGTGTCAGTCAGCGAGTCGATTATGGCACCCAGTTTGCAGTCACCTGCGAACTTGGTCAGCCATAGTCTTCCCATGTTAGCCTGTACCTCAGAGAAATATATACCGAACAAGAGAGGTCCCAGGACTGAGCCTTGTGGATGCCACTTGTAACTGGTTTAGAGTCTGACATGGCACCTGCAATTCTGACCATGTGGGTTCGACCCCTGAGCCAGTTTGCAACCCATCTTGTGACATAGGGGTTGATATTTAAGCCAGTGAGCTTATTTATGATGCCAGAGTGCGGTATTGTGTCGAAGGCTTTTGCGAAGTCCAGGTAGGCTGTGTGGACTACCTTCCCTTCATCAATGGCCTTGGTGACTGTTTCAAAGAAGTCGACCAGGTTCAACAGGCAAGATCTGCCCTTAACAAAGCCGAATTGGGTAGGATCCAGTGTTTGGAGGTTCCCAGTGTCTTTGTTTATGAATTTCATGATGATACGCTCCATAGCTTTGAAGACCAGGCTAGTCAGGCTTATAGGGCGATAATTTCCAAGGTCTGTTGTGGCACCACCTTTGTGGAGTGGGACCACTGTTGCTGTTCACCATTCCTTGGGTACATATCCTGTAGTAAGGCTGAGATTGAACAGTGATTTTATGTGAGGGTTCAGTTCTTCTTGGAGTTCGTGTAAGACGCAGCCCAGGACACCGTCCAGTCCCATTGATGCTGTGTTTTTTGCTTTGGAGAGGGCAGCTCTCACCTGTGCATCTGTGATGTCAGGGAGACTACACTCTGTTGGGATAGACATTTGCTCTTTTGGGGGTGAAGGGGGGGAGAAGTTTGCACTGAACCTGTCTGCCAGGATGTTGGCAATGTCTGTGGGTTCTTTTTTGTCATTTTGAACTAACTCAGAGCATATCTGGGAGTTGCCACCCAGGTTCCTGACATAACTAAAGAAGGCCTTGTGATTATCTTTAGCGTCTTGTGCAATTTTTCTTTCGAAGCTGGCCTTAGATAATTTTATGAGGGATCATAGTTTCTTGCTAGTACTGATCAGAGATGCCTTCCCTTTTTGGGATTTTGCTCTATCATGTAGTAGCTTCCTCCTTCTGTTGTATAGCTTATTTATGGCTGGGGTCCACCAGACAGGTCTCTTGCCTTTGGAGGAATGAGTCTTGGTTTTATTTGGGATAGCATGATCCATGCATTCCTGTAGGTGTCCATAGAAAGCATTTATAAAGGATTCTGTGTTTTGGGCCGTATTTTCCACTGGCCCGGGGGCTTTGAAGGATTCCACCTCAGTTTTGAGAAGTGTGAAGTTTGCTTTTGAGAAGTTCTTCACCGTGGTTTCCATGGCTGGGGGTGGGGATAGAATATGGATGTCCAGTGAGATTAATTTATGTTCAGATCTTATCAATGAGGGGTATACCTCTGGTATGGAACATAGAGTCCCCATGTTGGTGATGATCAGGTCCAATATGTTTTGGTGATGGAAGTACTCCATGCAAATGTAGGTTCTTACTTGCATCTGTTACACACATGGAGACATTGGTCATGTCACCTTCCATATTTCTCAGGGTATTGCTTGCCACATCATTAACTCCAACATGGACCACCACCATGCCATAATTATATTTGTCTGGTTTAAGGTTCCTAGGGGCGCTTTTAATGTTGACAATCTTAGCACTTGAGAGACAACTCACTGTCATCCTGTTTTTGTCCAGGCTCATAAGTGTAGAATCTGTGCTTCTAATTATTTAGTCAACATTCACTAGTACATTTCTCTTTGTGTTTGATAATTGATTGGATGTAATTAATTTATACAGTGCTGTTCTCCTGGCAACTCTCAGTTGTGTTACTGCTAATCTGTGTTGCATTGCTCAGTATACTCTGCACCTTGCACCTCTGTAGCTTGGGTTCCTATTAGGTGAATGAAAGTGCAAAGTCTTAAATGCTGGTTAGTTGAACTTAATTGAGCAAAATGGCGAAATCCTGAAAGCATGGAACAGTGATTTTTTTTCCCCAGGGAAAAAATTTAGTGGGCCATGTTCGGAATTTGCTATTTCCTCCACTGTGGCGCAATCTCGGAGTTGGTATATTTAAGTAGGGGGTGTGGAGGGGCACAGCCCCCCACTTTATTTTGTTTTTGGAATTTATTTATTTATTTATTTGCAGATCAGAATTTATTTCCCTGGTAAAAAAGTCACTGATCTGTGTGTTCGGCATTGTGGATTTTCGTTGTTTGTGGTTTGATTATATAGCATTCACTATTTTGAGCATTCATTTATATAATACAGTCCCTGTAGCTTGAGTAAGGATTTTTAGTGCCTCAGTGTTGCATAGTTTAGAGTGAGTATTTGCAGAGTAAGGTGAAGGTGAATGATGCCTTCAGGATTTGTTTGTTTGTGACAATATGGTCTCAAATTTGGCTAAGTACTTGCATCTCTCACAAGTTAAGGAATTATTTCATTAGCTGACCTATCTTCCATTTTGACCAAGGGTGTGAAGTATGTTAGGAAATGATAAGCAAATAAATAAGTCTGCCAGTTTCTTGGTTAAACTAATTATTTAAATAAAAATAGTATATAAAGTAATTACCTTCATCAAGACTGGCTGTGTGATTGACTGTAGATGTGCAACAATGTTCTGCTGCAGTTAATACAGTTTTACCTGTGAGGTAGAGCTGACTGCAATTTCAGAGAAAAAAAATTGAAAATTAAAGTGCCTGCATCACTTGAATACAAATTTGCATAGCACTGTGCTGAGCACCACCCACAACTGTTAAACTCAGTAGCCAAATGTGAAACAACCTATAAGAAAGCAGCAGCAGCTCCAGTCAGTAATGTCTATCCTCTGAAACAACAGTAAATTATTCACTGGCACAGGACAACTAATTCTTTCAGCAAGTTTACACCTGAGCTAGGAAATTAAGATTAAAGTGAAAAGTAAGTGCTAGATGTGCAAAAAGAGTGGAAATTTACAAGGAAACAGTTTTATTAACACTAGGGAAAGCAATCTAAAAATGTATCAAGGGGAAATGCTTGTGGTAACAAAATACATGATTGTCAAAGGAAAAAACTTCAAGGACCAATACACGTAAGGTTCAGTTAAGACACTTTTAATTTACTTGCCGCAAGGAGACAAAAACATGCAAATACAAGGATTTGTCTAACTACTAACAGGAAGTATGTTCATTCTTATACTGTTTTACAAGACATGGCCTTCTAAGGCTGATGTAATCACACACAACTTTTAGCATTGTTCTACAGCAGATGTTACTCAGATTTTCTGCTGACATGACTAGATTTGTGAGAAACTTTTGAGAGAAACAACCTGGCCTTGGTGACCATTAATCCGTTTGCAGACTTCTATTGTACAGTGTTACATTTCAAGGTACCCTTCTAATTCAGATACAAGCAAATGCTGATTGCAGTTCATATTTTCAAGCAGGCTTTGTCCTAATTATCTGTAACTTCTACAGCTGTGTGTTTTCTCATAGCACAAGCGGAACTCCTTGTCTAAGTTTCATACAAGTAGTATTGTTCTATTAATTATTTTCCTAACACAAGCAGAAATCATCTGCTTCTCAGTAAATTTCCAAGGCACAAGCAAGATTTTAGCTAACAATACAAGGTCAGAAAACATCTGCAGTTTGTACAGATTTATGCAGTATGAAATAGAATAAATGTGTTAACCCTTTTCAAGCACTGAATGCACTAAGCATATTACTAATACACACATTAATACATATTTTTCTAACATTTCCCCCTATTAATACTTTTATTCTACTTTCAAGATAAGCATAAACAGTTTGTTTTCTTCTCCTAACCTCTTCCACTCAGGATTTGCAGTTAAGAGAGTCATTCAGTTTAAACTTATGAAAGCATTTTCAGTCTTTTAACAGTTCTTCAAACTCAGTACTTTGATATAAGGTTTTAGAAACTGACATGTCTATAAAGTCTTTAATCAGTCTTTTCATGCAGGGGATACCACAACAAACACATACTCCCAGTAGGAGCATTCCTACACAAATGGCAATCAGGATGTTCATTAGGATGGTATCCCACCCCCCTAAACCATTTCTGGAAAAAGTCCGTCAGTGGGTTTGGGCCTGGTTTGGTCACGGCCGACACTTGCTGAATTACCTCAAGATAATTGTCTATCTCGTGTTTATGGTCAGGAATATATGAACAGCATTCTTCTTGGATTAAAGAGCAAGTACCACCTCTCGCCGCTAGGGTGAAGTCAAGAGCCATGCGGTTTTGGAGCACTACAGTTCTCATAGCATTCAGTTCATCAGTCACCAATTCAAGAGCAGAAAAAGTTGCATTGCTCATTACTTCGAGAAGTTTCAACAGTTTTCTCAGTTCCCAGATGAATTTCACTGCTCCATATGCTGGTAATATGCCTGCCCATGATATAACGCTATCACTCAAGTCCATATGTGTCAGTCCTTTGCCTATGGAATGATGATATTTCCAACGTGCATTGATTTGTCCCACTGGATTCACAGGTTTCTTGATGACCTCTCTGACATTTCAAATTTGCACTCGAGGCAAAACTGCAGTGGGTCATATGGCCGGAACCAGGTACCCCAAAAAACAACTGCCGGACCAATTCTCAGGTAACCATTTGTATGCCTTTCTGCCACACACAAAATAACAGTTTTCTAACCTTGCTATGAATATACACTCGCCCTGCATGAAACATTTTTCTATCAATTATAGACAGTTGCTTATAAAGAACAGAATTATGTTTTACTTCATCAATTGTTTTGCGCATCAATCCAAGAAATGAATCATAGTTTGTATTACAATAAAGATCTACATTGTTACCTTTAGTGTAACATTTATAAGGAACAGTCACATTGCAATTGCTCCAACCCACTTGAACAGTATCATTTTTATAAAAACACACAGTTCTCTTTTGTGGAACAGACAAGTGCAATGCTATTTTATCTTGTGCTGTAATGGTTGAGGTATCATAAATCAAGTTCTCCCAGGTCTCATTGACCCCTAGGGGGACCGTAGTCATTAATAACCCCCCGTATGCTGTCGGCAAAGCTGTGCAAATCCAGCAATTTGAAACATTGAAAGTCTCAGCATACACATATTTAATTGCCTGGTAAGTGTTAAAGTTTGGATGCCAGTCTTTGAGTAACGCTTCATGTTTATTCAGTTCAGTCTGTGTGGCTGGGAAAAGAAAAGGCCACAATAAAAAGATTATTGTCACTAGTACAGTTAACAGGATGATTATGCAATACTTCTGAGGAAAGGGTTGTTCTGCATTCCTGTTTCTTCTGGACTCTATCATTTTTACTCTTGGCATGTAACAAGATTTTTGTCCAGTTCAAAGTTTTTAACTAATTTACAGTGCGTCAGGTGGATCCAGGAGGCACGCTCCGCAATTTTGACTGCAGTGGGTGTTGACAAAAGCACTTGATATGGACCTTCCCACTTTGGAGATGCCCAGTTCTTCTTCTTTACTATCTTCAGCCAGATCCATGTTCCAGGGGACACTGCCACTTCTGACGGTCTGGTTCATTCTTTATCTGAAACAGAATTTGACTGCAACAAATGTTTAGAATTTAAAAGGTTTTGCATATACTCAGCTAATGTACTGTCAGCTTCCTGGTCTGCGGGCATGAGAGATTTCCACTGAGGTATATAATAAGCCCTTCCAAATAATTTTTCAAAAGGAGTCAATCCTTTTGCATTCGGAACAGTTTTCATGCTCAGCAGTGCCAGGGGCAGACAGTACACCCAATTTCTTTGTGTTTCTGCTAGTAACTTTCATAGCTTACTTTTTAAAATCCCATTATGCCTCTCTACTAGCCCTGCAGATTGTGAGTGATACGCACAATGATTTTTTTAAAGAAATACCAAAATGTCTACTTAACTGCTGTATGGTCTGGCTCATGAAGTGAGTGCCATTGTCATTGTAGATCCTTTCCGGAATGCCAAATCTAGGGATGATTTCTTTAACAAGAACTTTGGCCACCATTGTAGCATCTGGATTTTTAGTCGGAAAGGCTTCCACCCATCTGGAAAACATATCTACAATGACAAGACAATACTTCTTATTTTCACATTTATTCGACTCTATGAAATCCATACAGATAGTATGAAATGGATACGGTGGTGTAGAGAAACTCCCTTGCTTGGGCTTTAATGCCCCTTGTGCATGATGTTTATTACAAATGTGGCATACCGCGCAGAATTTTTTAGAGTAATTTGAGAAGCCATATGTCGTGAATACTTGATTCACCAGTTGTACCATCCCCCCTGTTGAGACATGGCACTGCCCATGGCTCAACAAAGCTGCATATCTAAATAAATTAGATGGCAATATTGGTTTCCTTTCTTTAGAGATGTACAGCCGCTTTTTGGAAATTGCTCCTCGTTTTACCCATCTTTGTTTTTCAGCTTGCATAGCAAGTGTCTGCATTGTCTTTAACATTTCTAAGTCTAAAATCTCAGAGGGTTGTAATTCCTCATTCAAAAGAAATACTTCTGAAGCTGCTTGCTTTGCAGCTGTATCAGCTCTCGCATTACCTTTTGAAATCCTATCCTGTTGCTTGGTATGAGCTGTGCATTTACAAATAGCTACTTTCTGAGGTAACTGAATAGATTCTAAAAGATCTAAATAAACTGTGCATGACTGATCGGTTTGCCAGTAGATGTTATCATTCCTCAATTTTTCCACTGTTGCGCAAAAACATGTACAGTAGAAAAAGTGTACTGGCTGTCAATAAAAATGTTCACACATTTACCCTTTGCTAAGGTACATGCCCGTGTCAAGGCAATCAATTCTGCTGCCTGTGCAGATAAACTGTGTGGTAAAGATTTCACTTCTATAATGTCTGTGTCAGAAACTACTGCATATCCTACTAGGTTCTGTCCTGCAGGACCCCTTTTGCATGAGCCATCCACGTAGTATGTCACCTCGGCATCATCCAAGGGAACATCCATAAGATCATTTCTAGGCAGTGTCTTTTGCTCAATTACCTGCAGGCAGCTGTGTGGTGTGCCATCTGCAGGGGTTGGGAGCAAGGTAGAAGGGTCAAAGTCGTACATCATTCAATTGTCATATGAGGTTGGCTCAACAATATAGTCATACAGGAAAGATGCCTAGCAGGGGAAAGATATGCTACCTTCTCTTGCAGTAAAATAATCACAACTGTATGAGGCACTCTCAATGTGAGAGGGAGGAACAACACTACTGAGGCTGAAGCCTGTACTGCCATTGCAGCTACAACTACTGCTTGTACACAGTGAGGTAAAGACCGTGCCACTGGGTCCAGTTGTGATGAATAATAAGCAATAGGGCTTTGCTTGTCCCCATGCTGCTGTGTTAACACTAATGTCATATAACCTTGCTTACAATCTACAGTTTGGAAAAAATGTTTATGATAGTTTGGTAATCCCAAAACTAATGAGGACGCTATTAACTGTTTCAGTTTGCAGAAAGCAGATTCTGCTTCTGGTGTCCATTGTAACAAATCCTGTGCTGCCATAGGCTTTTTATAAATCAGGTTAGTCAGCGGTGCAGATTCCAAGGCATAGTTTGAAATCCAGCTCTGACAAAAATTAGTCGTACCCAGGAAGGACATCATTTCCTTCCTGGTAGTGGGTTTCGGTGCTTGCAAAATCGCTATTTTTCTATCCTCATCTAATGTCCTACCCCCCTTGGATATTACATATCCTAGGTATTTAACTTGTTTTCTCCAAAGCTGCAGTTTATTTTTGTTTACTTTATGTCCTTCAGTGGCTAAAAATTGTAATAGCGCTATGGTATCTTCTTTACAATCTTGCTGGGTGGGGGCTGCCAGCAGGATATCATCAACATAAAGCAAAATCTGACTACCTCTTGGTGGGTTAAATCCCGCCAAGTTGCTTGCCATTTCTTGTGAGAATATCATTGGACTTTCACAATACCCCTGTGTTAGTCACATATATGTATACCTTTTCCCCTGAAATGTGAATGCAAACCAATGCTGGCTGTCAGGGTGTATTGGTATCGAAAAGAACGCATTGCTGATATCTACCACAGAAAAATATTTCTGTTGAGGTTTTAAATCATTCAACAGGGTGTGTGGGTCTGGCACCGTAGGTGCCCTTGGTATTACTGTGTCATTTACAGCTTGTAAATCTTGGACCATACGCCACTCTCCATTCACTTTCTTAACAGGAAATAAGGGTGTGTCACATGGTGAATCAGGAGATTCCACCAGCACCTCTTCCTTAAGTAAAGCTGCTATAATAGGTTTGATTCCTACCTCTGCATCTTGTCTTAAGGGATGCTGTCTTTTTTGTGGTCTAAATGCTAACTTTGGTGTAATAGTAACTGGTCCTGCTGTACGAATAAGTCCTACATCTGATTTTCCTGTTGACCAGAGAGTTTCTGGTATATTCTGTAAGGCATTCTCTTCCTCCTTTAATAGGAGTGCTAATCAGCTGTCCTTGCTAGACTGCAAGTGTACAGCTGGACGGGTCTGAGTTATCCAATTCAACTTCTGTATTTGTATTCCCTGTTCTGGCAGTTCTAACTCTGTCTGTTTTTCCCATCTCATGACTTTTTCTCCCAGGTCTACCCATTTTACATTTTTATCCTTAGTTAAGCTAACATGTGGTAATCGATTATATTTGTAAAGTGCAAAGAACTCCTGGGGCAATGAACAGCTGACTACACTGTTCCCTTCTGTGTCCCAGTACAGATTACGTAATATCAATCTGTTTGCACAATTTCTAAACAATTCTTGCTCATATTCCTTATCAGGTCCTGGTATGTTACAATAATACAGAGTACAGTGCAACAAATGTTGTCTATCAATGTCAAGGGAGGGGAACTTGCTGATGGCTATGTTCATCAACTCTTTGGTCACCATCCCTGGACCAGTCGTAACCAAGTCCTGGCTGTATCAATAAAACATTTCACCCTCCGATTGCACTGCAAAGGTATCAATTTGTTGCTGTGCTTCCATACTCTGCATAGTCGGAACTACTGCTATACCAAATAGCTGCATAAGGTCTCTGCCCAAGAGGTTGACTGGGCATTTTGCAGAAACAACAATTTTGCTTTTCTGGGTCAATCCTGAAACCGGATCAGTTATCACAATATTATGGGAGAGGGGCTCCCGATACAGCTGTCCATTAGCTGCCTTCACTAATATGTAATCAGGTGACTCTGAGTTTTCTGGCAGTTTGGAGGGATGTATCAGGGTCTGTGATGCCCCTGAGTCACACAAGAATCTGACTTCCCTCCCTTCTACCAGGACTGTAACTTCTGGTTTCGTGTCTGCTAAATAGAGCTCTAAGCTCAATAAAGCCAAATCCAAAAATTCATTTTCTTCACTATCCGTGACTTCCTGCACTTCCTCTATTTCTTCCGTCACATTCTCTACTCCCTCTATCACATTCTCATTTGTCATTTCTCTGCTATCCCCTTCTAGTGATTCCTGACTATCATATAGTCAGTCCTCACCCTCCTTATCTTCCATGGTTGCCTTCTTGTTTTTCTTGCAATCCCTTGCCAAGTGTCCCTTTTTACCACATTTAAAACATTCACCCCTTTTCTTTCGCCCTTCAAAGTCCTCTGATCGTTGATCATATTGTTTGTTTCCCTGGGCATTTCTCTTGCCCTTTTTCCCGGACTGTACTACATAAACTTCTGCTCCATCTTCTACAGAAAATACTTGGTCTTTCTTTTTCTTTTTGCTATTAAAATGCCTTTCAGCATGCCTAGCATATTCAAGCAATGACTATAACCTGCTTGTACGATGATCTACCATGTGTTTTGTAATAAAACTGCTTATGGGTGCAATACTGCCTTTCAAAAATACATTCTTTAACTGCTGCTCATATGGGGAATCATGTGTCTGATCTTCAGGAACCTGCATTCCACAGTGGTTGTTAAAACATTCTAACAGTCTGGCATAATATCTGTCAACAGTTTCACCTTCTTGTTGGATGCATTGATTAATGCAAGTCCAGTCTGCCCTAGGCTTCCATTTCTCAGAGATTCGGTCTATAAGACCTTTCACTCTGTTGTCTAACTCTGCACTGCTGTGTGGGAGGGGCTTGAACACAGCGTCACGAGGATTCCAGTTGCCACTAATCATGTGCCAATCTGGCCCACAATTTGTCTGACTATTTTTTCTACCTCTTCTCCATTTAAATTATAACTTAGCCTCATTCCTTGTAAATCTTCTAGGAACTTTCTAAAATTAACTTTTGGATGGGGAATTCCCTCAGTGGCCTTCTGGATGTCTTCCGGAGTCCAGGGTCTATACACTAGAATAGTTGGGTCCTGACCTTCTTGCCCTGCCTGAGGATTAGGCACTTCTATAAGTGGACATATTTTTTCTTCACTCATGGATTGTGAATTTCTACCCATTTGATATAATTCAATGCCCTCTTTTGAGTTTCCTGCCCGTGTTCGAGACCTGGTCTCGACGGGATCTCTAACAAACGGTTTCGCTTTTGTAGTGTCTCTACTTACAGTGACAGTAGAGTATCACGGGGGTGGACTAACTTGTTCACTTGCCTCATATTCCAGTAAGGGAGGTGGAGGGGCTGATGCTATTACTAAATTATTATCCTCTTTATCTAAAAACATTGCTTTTGAATTATTATTCTTTGTTCCCTTCGGTTTACTTCCTCAATCCACCTGTGTGCCTGAGGAATTCCTAATTGACGTTGCTTTTTAACCCGACCTTTAGAATTGGTCTTAAGCTGTTTGACAAGTTTGACAAGCGAGAATTTTTCTAGTTTACCATCAAATTCATCCTTATTAACCCATTTTGAGTAGTATTTAATATTATCAGCATGCTGTGACTGCATGTATTTCGCGTCTTCGGTTAACGACGGATTTTGGGACCTTTTTGTACAATTATTACCCATTCTGTTCTATCCTTTTAATCATTACGTAACACCTTATTTTTAATGTGGTACCACAGATTTTTTTATAGTCTCTTCAGAATGACTGACTACCTGCTCTGTTTCCCTGATCTATGACAAGACATTAATCTTTCTGTCCCTGACTTATAAACAAGGTCTCTAACAGAAAAAATACAAATCTAATCCCTGATCTAAAACAGAAAAAGAAGGTAATTTCACCTTACCTGAGCCTTCGTGATTGATCACTTGGTTCGAGTAAACCCATCCTTCAGTCACAGATCAGAAATTGGCTGGCCTCTTTTGTATGACAATTCAGTCAGAGGGCTTTTAAAGTAAGAAGAACCGATGTGGTTTCTTCCACGTACAGTTTCAAGCCACCTGGCCTGTCTGATCCGAGGCGAAGTGAGGCTTTCTGGTCCGAAGGACCTATCTGTCAAAGGAAAAAACTTCAAAGACCAATACACGTAAGGTTCAGTTAAGGCACTTTTAATTTACTTGCCGCAAGGAGACAAAAACATGCAAATACAAGGATTTGTCTAACTACTAACAGGAAGTATGTTTATTCTTATACTGTTTTACAAGACATGGCCTTCTAAGGCTGACATAATCAAACACAACTTTTAGCATTGTTCTACAGCAGATGTTACTCAGATTTTCTGCTGACATGATTAGATTTGTGAGAAACTTTTGAGAAAAACAACCTGGCCTTGGTGACCATTAATCCGTTTACAGACTTCTATTGTACAGTGTTACATTTCAAGGTACTCTTCTAATTCAGATACAAGCAAATGATGATTGCAGTTCATATTTTCAAGCAGGCTTTGTCCTAATTATCTGTAACTTCTACAGCTGTGTGTTTTCTCATAGCACAAGCGGACCTTCTTGTCTAAGTTTCATACAAGTAGTATTGTTCTATTCATTATTTTCCTAACACAAGAAAGCAGAAATCATCTGCTTTTCAGTAAAATTCCAAGGCACAAGCAAGATTTTAGCTAACAATACAAGGTCAGAAAACATCTGCAGTTTGTACAGATTTATGCAGTATGAAATAGAATAAATGTGTTAACCCTTTTCAAGCTCTGAATGCACTAAGCCCGGACTTTTTCCATTACTATAACTCTTTTTAAACAGCATCAGAGAATGCAAGATCTCCATTGCTTCACACTGTCTTGCTATGTTAAACGAGTTTAACATGGCGCGACAGCTTTAAAAAAAGCAATGGAGATTCTCTGTTGCTTTTTTTTAAAGCTGTCTCACTATGTTAAACCCATTTAACATAGCAAAACAGTTTCTAAAAAGCAACGGAGATCTTGCTTTCTCCATTGCTTTTGCCCACAGCTCTGATGTACTGTGTAGGCATATGCATGCGCAGTACATCAGAACTGCCGCAGAATACCAGACAGCTGCGGAAGGGCAGTAAGGAGGCATTATACAATGCCATTATTTAAGAAAAGTATTTTTTTTTTCTTAAATAATGTCATTGTATAATAGCAATAACCCACTTCTGGGTGTGGGTAATGCTGGATTTACCCACGGTTGGCTTTGTTTGGCCTCGGGGGCCGACCTCCTCATGACCAAACACCAACTGTGGGTAATCATCCAGAATTCAGGTATTGCTATAATATACACTCTGAGATCACACACAAACTTGGAGAAGAGGATTATGTCCCTGCTTCCATCCTTCTTTTCTGAGTCTACCTGTCATTACAAGATACCTGCAAACTTCCAGTGATGACATTCTGAGCATAGGTCAACTGACAGCCAGCAAACAGTATGTTCAACAAACAGCTGGATTCCCATGTGGGGACTGAGGGATCCTTCTCTTCAGGCCTTGGGTATTTAGAATAACAGGACTCCATTTTAGCAAGGATCCCATGCAGAAACTTATTCATCCTGGTATTCACAGTAACTAGGTAACTAACACTGAATATAAGGAACCGTAAAGGAATATGGTGCAGAGAGTGAATTCTTGACATGAGCTTTCAGTGTACTCTCTTACAATATGCATTTTTCATTAATTTGAGATACAAAATGGAATGTTCTTTTTACTGTTAAGTACCAGCCAGAAAAATAATATGTTTAATGTAATCAGATACTGATCACAATAAACACAACACATAATGTTATATTTCTGAAATACATCCTAGAAATTGGAAGTAACAATGACCCAGCAGATGTTTCTTGGAGAATTAACATGGGATTAAGAGGAACTGGCTATGGCAGTTAGGTTGGAGGTAGGACAGATAAGGGGCAGGGAAAACTGGGAGAGGTAGGGGACAGCAGAGCATTAAAACTGAGTTATGTTATTCAGATATATATACAAATCTGAAGCTCATCTTATGCTTTTATAAGACGCATATATGTTGCTAACATAATGGAATAATACAAAAATGTCTACTTAACACAGTAGCCTCAGGAAAGCATACTAATAAAGGCGGAGGTGTGTCCATATTCATTAAGGATATCCACACTTCCAGGCTAGTTGCGCAGCATAATGCATCCGAGGTTATCCATGTGCAACTAAGTCTGGGCAAAACTGCAATCCAAACTGTAGCTTGCTACAGATCCCCCACCATGCCCCAGGATTCCCACTCCTCTTTTCTTGATATACTGGAAAATATTAGGGTTCAACTAAACACCCTAATAATGGGCGATTTCAACTAACTACTCCTCTACCAACACCTTCACTCAACGCTTTCTGGAATTCATAAATTCCAATGCCCTGGATCAACTTATCCACACCCCCACCAGGGATAACAATATCCTAGACCTAGTCATTAGCAATGTGAGTGACCGGTGTTCCACACCTGAAGTCAACTCCTCGTTGGTCAGATCAGATCATAAGCAAATCACCCTAGATATCGGCATCCCACCCCCACCCACCATTAAGGAAACCACAGTAAAAAATTTCTCCAAAGCCAACTTCATGCTTCTAAAGACAGAAGTGGTGAACTTCATGACACCCATGCAGATGGACAATGCAGTAACGACTGCTGAATCCTACACAAATGCACTCTATAAGCACTTAAATGAGTGCATGGATCATGGTATCCCAAACAGAACCAAGATGCTATCTTCCAAAAAAAGGAAGCCAATCTGGTGGTCCCCTGCCATAAACAAACTCTACAACAGAAGAATGAAACTGTTGCAAAAGAGAATAAAATCCCATGAGTGGAGGAGCTCCCTGGTCAGCCTCAGTAAGAAGCTGAGATCCCTTATAAGATCCTCCAAAGCTAGCTATGAATACAAAATCACCATTGATTCTAAGGGCAACCACAAAGCATTCTATAGATATGTCAAGAATCTCAATGGCAACACTCAGATCTGCTCTGAGTTACAACACAATGGCACGAAAAGTACAGAACCAACAGATATTGCCAACATCCTCACAGATAGGTTCACTGCTAACTTTACCTCCCTGTCACGCCCTAAAGGGCCCATATCTATACAGGAAGAATGCAGAGTCCCTGTAATCACATCTATGCAGGTAAAAGCTGCACTCTCTAAAACCAAAAACATAGCATCCATGGGACCAGACAACATCCCAGGCGGTGTTTTACACGAACTTCAGAATGAACTGGCTCTCCACCTAAGCACCATGTTCAATCATAGTCTCACATCAGACTTTGTGCCCACTAAATGGTGCACAACAACAGTTATCCCACTCCACAAAGGGGGAGCCACCACTGATCCTGGGAACTATCGCCCTATTAGCCTGACGAGCCTGGTCTGCAAGGCCATGAAACTCATAAACAAAGACGTTGGTAGCCTCCAAACTCTGCACCCCACCCAGTTTGGGTTTGTGAAAGGCAGATCATGCCTTCTGAACCTGAGTGACTTCTTTGAGGCAGTCACCAAAGCCGTAGACGAGGGTAAGGTGGTTCACACAGCCTACCTTGACCTCACCAAGGCTTTCAACACCATGCCCCATTCTGGAATTATAGCTAAACTCACTAAACTAGGCATAAAGCCCTATGTCACAAGATGCGTTGCCAACTGGCTCACTGACAGAACCCACACTGTAAAAGTTGCAGAATCCAAATCTCACTTCAAACCAATGACAAGTGGAGTAACACAGGGTTCAGCCCTGGGACCTCTCCTGTTTGGTATCTACTTCTCTAAACTACAGGCTAACACAGAAGGCCTATGGCTAATGAAGTTCACAGATGACTGCAAACTAAGAGCCATACTCGAGTCCCCAAATGATGTGGACATCCTACATAAGGGCCTCACTGAGACAGATGCCTGATGTCAGAGGCATGGCCTTAAGCTCAATGCCAAAAAGTGCATTGTCATCCCCTTTGGTAAAAACTCTGTACCCATGAATTACCACATAGATGGCAGTCTACTTAATGCCGAATGTGTGATAAGAGACCTTGGGACCTTGGGACAGTAGTCTCTCCTTTGATAATCACATCGGCACAGTAGTCAGGAAATACTTCTATGTGGCACACCTCATCACAAAAGGGTTCTCATCCAGGAAAAAAAGAGGTCATTGTTCCCCTCTATTCGGCACTCATTAGACCCATTATAGAGTACAACACCCCTTTAGGAATGTGCCTCACAAGACATCTGCAGCAGCTAGAAAGGCCACAGAAGTACCTTACAAAGAGGATTACTGGCCTCAAACAGATGCCCCTACACTGACCATCTCAAAAAACTCCAGCTTTACTCTGTAGCATATCGCCTATTCCAATGAGATCTCTGCTTAACATATAAAGCTATGTCAAACCCAGAGCTGTTGGACATGCTACACATAAAGAAATCCCAATCCCTCCAAGCTACATGCTCTAGGGACCTAAACCTTGTCACCACAATAAACAGGACATGCTGGAGGGATAGATTCCTGTCCCAGAGACTTGCCATAGTTTGGAACAGGCTACCCATCGATGTCAAGCAAAGTTCCTCATTGGCACTCTTCAAGAAAAATCTTGATGAGTGGATGGGAAATAGTCAAACAAAACTGCTATGCACGTGGGTTCTGCACAGCCGGGAGAACTCACATATTAAACACAGTTGGCCAGCAGTGAAATGACTCAGAATATTAAAAAAAGGAGTAAAAAACACCCATACCGAGTGCAAAAAGAAACTTTAATGTACACAGACCGGTTTCGGCACACCAGTGCCTTCTTCAGTGTTGGAAAAAATAAACAAACAAAAGACTGTGAAGCATCACTATTTATATACTACCACCACCAATAGGAACCATGGTATGTTCCTATAAACCAATACATAAACATGAGATCATGAATAATGTAAAATACAAATGATAAATAGAAGAAATAAAATATAACAATATATTGGCAACGAATTAAGATCAAAAACAGAGAAATGTAATATTACATAAAGACCCTATGCTATCCAAACTTTGATATGGACAAACTGTAGAAATAAAGCACAAAAGATTGAATTAACCCCATAGGTCCCAGAAAACTGAATACATAAAAATAGTATTCTAGTATATGTTATAGTGAATAGTTATTTATACATACAAAAACACAACTGGGAATCAAATTCAAAAGTCATAAGGCAGAAATAGACCTTTGGAAGCATTATAACATGCCCATGTTACAAAAGGTGTATTTATATTCATAAATGGTCATTCAGACCTGGTGGGAATAACGCACCCAACGTAATGATCCAGTACTTCTCCTTGTGATTTAATATGGTATGCCATCCTTGGGAATGGCTTCTGTCTCCAATTATCCTGTCAATGACCATAAATGAAAATACTGCCTGCTGATGTTTAAGTACATGACGATAAAGAGCATTAGTTTCTTTTCTATTTTTAATGTCACTTCGATGTTCATTAATCCGAGTTCTGAGTGGTCTCGAAGTTTGGCCTACATAAAAAGCTGAACAATGACAAGTAGCCAAACAGACCACCCAGTTACTGCTGCAATTGCCAAAGATTTTACAGTCGAATACTTTACTGGTGTTACGACTGGAAAATTGTTTCGATTTATTAATCTGTTTACATGAACCACAATAGCCACAGGGAAACGTACCCAATAATTCATCCCCTGAAATAGTTAACTGTTTATAGATTGCTCCCCCACTTTCAATATGTTTGAACTGAGAGAACAACGACTCAAGGGTTTTACCTCTATGATAGGAGAACTGACAGGCTGGACCCAAGATGGTTTTTAAATAATCATTGGCCAAGAGGATTTTCCAATGTCTATTTATGGTACCCCTAATGGCATTAAAGTTCCTCCCATAAGAGGTGACAAACCAAATCACTTTCTCAGAACCATCCCCAACTCGTGTCCTATATTGTAATAAAGTATTCCTGTCAATGTTGTTGGACCAGTTCATTGCCCTTGAAATATCCTGTTGTCTGTAACCTCTCTGTACAAATCTCTGAAATAAATCTGAACCAGCCCTGTCATAATCCAGTTGGGTAGAACTGAGGCGTTTGATACACATGAATTGAGACTTAGGAACATTTTTGATGGTGTGGCGTGGATGCATACTGGAAGCATGTAGTAAAGTATTATATTGGGGACATTTGCGAAAGACCCTGGTACTTAGGGTGTGATCCCTATTTCTAGAAACAGTCACGTCCAAAAAATTGATAGATTCTAAATCAAAAGTTACTGTAAACTGAATACCCCAAATGTTATGATTAAGATAATCAACAAACTCCTGTAGGTATCCGGCATCTGCACGCCACACCATCCAACAATCATCTAAGTATCTGCGCCATATGTCAATTTCAATTAAGTAAATGTTATGTGACTGGTCATAAATCATATATTCCTCAAAATATGCCATGAATAAATCGGCATAAATGGGAGCAAAGGATGCTCCCATAGCCATACCCTGGAGCTGCCAGTAACATTGTCCCTGTAAATAGAAGACATACTTTGTCAAAACATGCTCCGTCATACAAATAAGCAACGTATTGAATCCTGGCAAATATAAATCTGCTCTGTCAAGCCAATACTGTAGTGCTTGTAATCCCGCCCAATGCGGGATGCTAGTATACAATGCTTTGACATCCAGGGAACGCATAAACCAGCCAGGCTCCAGTTGAGTGTCTTGAATAATATTGAGGAATTGTGTGGTGTCTTGTAGTCTTGCCCTGACAAATGTCAGAAGTGGTTTGAGGTATTGAGTCAAAAATGCAGATAAAGGTTCCATTAACGAACCTATTCCAGATACTATTGGCCTGCCAGGAGGGTTATGTAGAGATTTGTGGATTTTTGGCAACAAATATACGATTTCTTTGCAAGGGTCCTTAACTATAAGTTGTAAAACAAAGTTCCTAGTAATAATCCCTTCCTCCGAAGCTAGATGCAAAAATGAATCAATTTCCTTCTTAAAGTGTGGAGTGGGATCAATGGCCATGTACATATACAATTTCATGTCCGACAATTGAGACTGGCCTTCATTAAGATATTGACTCATGTTCAAAACTACCACAGCACCACCTTATCAGTGGGTAAAATCGTAATATCATGATTGTTACATAATTGTTCTAGGGCCATAGTTTCTTGTGGAGAAAGGTTGTGCCCCAACATAATATAATCTGTATGTTGGAAATGTAAATCTCTAAGTACTGATTGCATAAATATCGAAACATGTTTATTCATGGGGGGCTGAAAATCCGATTTGTAAAATCTAAATTCATTAGATCTTTGAGTTTCCCTGTCGGCAAAAAACAATTTCAAGTTCAGATTACGACAAAAAGTTAGAACATCCATGACAATATGATATTCATTAGAAACAAAGCCAGGAAAAAAACTAAGCCCTTTATTCAAAAGTTGTTGTTGTTCAGAAGATAATGTTACATTCGACAGGTTTAAAACATTCAGGCATTCATTATGAACTATGTTAGAAAGTTCTGGATTAATCCCTCCAGTGAATTGTGTCTTGTGTCTATTCCTATGCTTGCGTCCACCACGATGCCAGGGGCCATTTCTAAAGGGATATTCTTATTCGATTTCTTTCTATGCAGAGACTCCTTGTGATCAGTGCTGTCATTGTCAGTAAAAGAAGAATCCTGTCCTGACGTGCTAGTATTGGACATCTCTCTGTTTTTTAAAATAGACCGTGGTCTTTTTTTGGGTCGAACCGATAATGATCCCTGACTGGCATCCGTGAATCTGACTGTCTTGTTGGACTCAAAGGGGCGACCCCTCTGATAGTCCATAGAATCCCTATGAAATTGTTTTGATCTTTCATTCTTTAGTGATTTTCTCATGGTTGGTCAGTTCATGGGACAATTTCTTGAGACAATCCTGAAATTTGGGATGTGACTCAAATTTCTTACAGTCTAAACATAATGTTTTAACCTCCTGTATATTGGTGTCCACCATTCTCTCATAATATTGTAATAGTGCATTCACAAATAACATGGATCCTGTCTGTAAGGCTTCCTTCCATTCAGTGTTAAGCCTGTCATCTGGTCAGCCGACCAGAGGTTGTAGCCGAATCCTGAGGCCCCTAGGGGCAATGTTCTGATTAGCATAAGCACAAAATAGTCTCAAGTGCCAGATGTTTGACCTAAGATTCTTTAAGCCCTTGGTCAAGGAATGAAAGGCAAAATCACAATCCGGAGGTATTTTTTGTGCTTGATCACAGGGATTATTGCCTGGCGAGGACTTGATGCCAAATACACCTATGTCCTCCCAATCGGCACATAATCCAGAGAGTATATTTTCAAGATCCATGCTGTGAATGTATTTTGGACCTGTCAAATCTTTGGCAATTGCAGCAGTAACTGGGTGGTCTATCTGGCTAGTTGTCATTGTTCAGCTTTTTATGTAGGCCAAACTTCGAGACCACTCAGAACTCGGATTAATGAACATCGAAGTGACATTAAAAATAGAAAAGAAACTAATGCTCTTTATCATCATGTACTTAAACATCAGCAGGCAGTATTTTCATTTATGGTCATTGACAGGATAATTGGAGATAGAAGCCATTCTCAAGGATGGCATACCATATTAAATCACAAGGAGAAGTATTGGATCATTACGTTGGGTGCGTTATTCCCACCGGGTCTGAATGACCATTTATGAATATAAATTCACCTTTTGTAACATGGGCATGTTATAATGCTTCCAAAGGTCTATTTCTGCCTTATGACTTTTGAATTTGATTCCCAGTTGTGTTTTTGTATATATAAATAACTATTCACTATAACATATACTAGAATACTATTTTTATGTATTCAGTTTTCTGGGACCTATGGGGTTAATTCAATCTTCTGTGCTTTATTTCTACAATTTGTCCATATCAAAGTTTGGATAGCATAGGGTCTTTATGTAATATTACATTTCTCTGTTTTTTATCTTAATTCGTTGCCAATATATTATTATATTTTATTTCTTCTATTTATCATTTGTATTTTACATTATTCATGATCTCATGTTTATGTATTGCTTTATAGGAACATACCATGGTTCCTATTGGTGGTGGTAGTATTTAAATAGTGATGCTTCACAGTTTTTTGTTTGTTTATTTTTTCCCACACTGAAGAAGGCACTGGTGTGCCTAAACCAGTCTGTGTACATTAAAGTTTCTTTTTACACTCGGTATGGGTATTTTTTACTCCTTTTTTTAATATTCTGAGTCATTTCACTGCTGGCCAACTGTGTTTAATATGGATGGGAAATAGGAAATACACCCCAGAATCACTTCTGTGGCTCTCCTCGACAGGGGCACAGGAAATTAACTTTCTTGGGTGGCGTACACCAGGGTGCCTTGTTGGCTAGACTTACTTAGGCCCTTGGGCCGATAGCCTAGTACCTACCTATGAACCTATGAACCTATAAGATTTGCATTTCCTCTCACAACTACATTTACTGGAATAATTATTATTAAAATGGAAGGAAGGTGATGCTACAACATTATGAAAATGCACTCTCTAGAGAAGCCTGTTGTTATACTTAATCTATATGCACCTTGCTGTAATCAAAAAATTTTTTTCCTAGAAATATTCTGTTTGCTTTCAAGCTTTAGTAATCATTACATTCTTCTTGCAACTGACTGGAACTTGGTCACTTACCCAACTACTGACAGGTCTGGTAACCTTAATTATAAAGATGTTAACTACTCTCTAGCCACTTTAGATATTCTGGAAAATATTCGATATTGGACCACATCAGACTGGGTCTAGGACTAATGATCGATGGTACTTTTCAACAAAGGGTAAATGGCCGGGCATATTTTCACGAAAGTGCTTTTAACCAAAAAAACACTTTTATGGAAGTATGCCTGCAGCCAGAGGGAGTTGTGGGGGAATGACTGTTGTGGAGCTCGTACTACGGTACGGGTAAGGGAATTTTTTCCTTTTCCCCACTGTAGTACGATCTCGGAGTGAGAATAATAAAGTAGGGGAGGTGTGGGGGGCACACGTACATAAACGCTTTTTTTTGTTTTTCTTTTTTTTTGACGCATTTTAACAAAAGTACTTTTTCGGTAAAAGCACTTTCGTTAAAGTGTGTTCTGTGATGTTGGGTTTTGGCTATTGACGTTCCGTTCAATAGTCCTAGACCCATCAGACTATCCATTTCCTGGAAAAGCAGCTACATCGACTTCTCCCGATGTCACAATTCTTCATCACATTTAGATTTGTTTCTTATCTCTTACCATTTAATCATCTACATTGTTAACATAAATATAAATCCTAGAATGATAGCAGATCATTCTAAAATTAAATAACATATTAACCTAGATCTTGAATCTCAGAAACATAACAACTCGGGATGTCCATGGTATTTACACAATAAACTCCTTCAGCATGACCAAATTAAAAATGATTTACTCAGAACTCTTATAGAATTCAGCTGGACATGCAATGGGCTGAATTGAAAGCCCAAATCAGGGGTTTTCTTATCATCATGGCTTTGCATTATAAAAAGAAGAACAAACAACATGAAAATAACCTAAATGAAAACTGAAAGTTTGTCCCTTAAGAAATTGCACAATGCTACCACTACACAGAATGTAAAATTAAAACTGTGCAACAAGAACAATGTCTTTCAGTACTAAATTAACAACTTATAAAAAAAATACATTGTAAAATAGTTACTAAAGATCAGATCAGCACACTAGTCATAGGTGATTCGATAGTGAGGTACACTGATGTCCCACTCACTAGGTTAAATAAGGAGAAAGTAACAGTCAGCTGCCTGTCAGGTGCCAGGATCCGCCATATAACGCATGCACTCAGGTCTCTCAACAACAGGTACAAATATGACTCTGTCATTGTACATATGGGTGTGAATGACCTGAGACGTACCTCCCTGGACTACATGAAAAGAGACATGGACGAGCTATCGGATTATGTAGCCCAGGCAGGTATGACCCTAGCCCTAAGCTGCATCCTACCATCACCAAGAATAATACCACAGTACAAGCAGAAAATGATTGATTTCAACAACTGACTAAGTTTCTGGTGTCATTCTAAGGGGATCCAGTATCTGTCTGCCTGGGATGACATGATTGACAGACTTCGGTGCTTTGCCAGAGATGGCCTGCATCTGTCCCCCCTGGGCTTCCGGATACTGGGCAAGGCTCTTGCCACCTCTATAGTGCCTTTTTTTAGGTGGTGTTCTAAAGACCAAATTACCACCGTAACAGCTACAAACAAATGCAATCTGAGGGTCATGCTGCTCAATGCTGGAAACCAAAATTTCAAAATGCACTCACTCAAAGCACTCCTTAAAATGGAGAACATCGACATTTGTGCTGTAACAGAGACCTGGTTCAAGGCAGCAGAAAGCACTCCTTGCACTACCAAGCTATAACTTATTCCACACCTTTTGGTCCCAGAACTTGGACCAAAGCTCCAAAGGTGGTGGTGTTTCCATATTCATAAAGTATGTGCACACCTCCAGACTGGTAGTCCAACATAATGCATCAGAGATATTTCAGGTGCAGCCAACATTGAGTAAGACAGCGATTCAGGTTGTAGCCTGTTTTAGATCCCCAACCATGTCCCAAGACACTCACTTCATGTTCCTAAGCATCCAGGAGAATATTAGGGTCCAACCTAAAACAATCATACTGAGTGACTTCAACTACCCCTCCATTAACTGGGAAAACTATGCATGTACCAATACACTTGCCCAATGTTTCCTGGAATTCATTAATTCCAATGCCATTGGCCAGCTCATTCTTACCCCCACTAGTGGTAGCAACATCCTTGACCTGGTCATTACTAACATGAGCGACCATTGCTCTACACCAATAGACACCTCCTCCCTGGTTAGATCTGACCACAAACTAATCACCTTTAAAATCCACATCCCTCCCACCACCCTTGCAAAGGTAAACACCATGAAAAACCTCGCCAAAGCTAACTTTGTGTTCCTAAGAGCAGAGGTTGCTAACTTCACAGCATCCATGCAAATAAAGAATAATTGCATGACTGCAGAATCATACACCAATGCACTGTATGAACACGTATACAAATGCATGGATCTCACCATACCCAATAGAACTAAGATGCTCTCCTCCAAAAAAAGGAAGCCAATCTGGCGGTCCCCTGCCATAAACAAACTCTACACCAGAAGAACAGAAGGGAGGAAACTGATGCGAAATAAGGTGAAGTCCCAAGACTGGAAAAATTCCCTTATCAGCCTCAACAAAAAGTTGAGATCCCTCATCCAATCCTCTAAAGCTAGCTATGAACACAGAATTGCAGCAGATAGTAAAGACAACCACAAGGCCCTTTATAGTTATGTAAAGAACCTCCATGGCAATATCCAGCATTACTCTGAGCTACTGCACAATGGTACCTCCTATACCGAACCAACAGATATTGCCAATATACTGGCCAACAGATTCAGTGCCAACTTTACCCCCCCCCCCACAGAACCAGTCACAATACCAGTAGATTGCCAGGCACCCAGTATTACTGCTGCACAGATTAAAACAGCACTGTCCAAGGCCAAGAATACAGCTTCTATGGGACCTGACAATATCCCTGACTGTGTTCTACATGAACTACAGAGTGAACTGTGTGCTCTGTTCAGTCGTAGCCTCACCTCAGGTTTTGTCCCTGCCGAATGGCACACTGCTACAGTTATCCCTCTTTACAAAGGAGGAGTGACTACACACCCTGGGAACTATCTTCCCATTAGCCTGACAAGTCTAATATGCAAAGCTATGGAACGCATCATCATGGACCTAATAAACAAGGATATAGGGAATCTCCAAACTCTGGATCCCATACAGTTTGGTTTTGTGAAGGGTAGATCATGCCTGCTCAACTTGGTCGACTTCTTTGAATTAGTCACCAGAGCTGTGGATGAAGACAAGGTGGTTCATACAGCCTACCTTGATCTGGCCAAGGCCTTTGATACCATTCCCCACTCAGGAATCATAGAAAAACTCACTAAGCTAGGCATCAACCCCTATATCACTAGGTGGGTTGCAAACTGGCTCACAGATAGAATCCACAGTGTGAAAGTAGCTGACTCCCAAGTCAGACTGCTGACCAGTCACAAGTGGATTCCCACAGGGATTGGTCCTGGGTCCTTTCCTGTTTGGTATCTACTTCTCAGAAGTTCAGTCCAACACGAAGGAACTCTGGCTAACAAAGTTCACAGACGATTGCAAGTTAGGAGCCATTATTAACTCCCCAAGTGATGTTGACACCAACAGAAAGGCCTCACTGAGACCAACAACCGGTGTCAAAACCATGGCCTTAAGCTCAATGCCAAAAAATGTGTCATCATCCCTTTTGTGAAAAACCCAGTTCCCATGAACTACCAAATCGATGGTAGTCCACTGAACACAGAAGGCATTATATGAGATCTGGGAACACAGGTTGACAGCAACCTCTCTTTTGACCACCACACTGCCACTGTGGTCAGAAAGTCCTTGTATGTGGCATATCTCATCACTAAGGGTTTTGCATTCAGGAAGAAAGAGGTCATTCTTTCCCTCTACTTTTCCCTCATTAGGCCAATCATTGAGTACAATGCCCCATTTGGCATGTACCTCACTAGACACCTGCAACAACTGGAGAGGCTGTAAAAGTACCTCACAAAGAGGATCCTAGGCCTTAAACACTTGTCCTATATGGACAGACTCAAAAAAACTCCAACTATTCTCTGTCTCATATTGCCTACTTACAGGTGATCTCTGCTTGACTTATAAAGCCATATCTGACCCAGCTCTTGTTAGAAATGCTAACGCTAAAGAAATCCCAATCCCTCCATACCACACGCTCCAAAGACCTCAACCTCATCACCACAATCAACAGAACGTGCTGGAGGGACAGAGACTGCCCATGCTATCGAATAGACTTCCCATACATGTCAAACAGAGCACCTCACTGGCCCTCTTTAAGAGAAATCTTAATGAGTGGATGGGAAATAGAAAATTCACCCCAGGGATCACTCCAGTGGCTCTACTCGACAGAGGCACTGGAAACTAAGGTCAGATGGCACGATGCCAGGATAATCTTATGGGCTAGGCTTGTAAAGGCTCCATGGCCATTAGCCTAGTAAACACCTATGAACCTGTAATTTAAATGGTTTCTATGATCACTTCTCATACAATAATCTTTCTAATCCTATCTCTATTAAAGATACAGAGGAATTTCTTCAACAACTTTTATTCACTACAATAGCCAATAAGCAATGAAACATCCAGGCTATTCCCATTAACTAAACAGAATACAAAATACCATCTCCAAGTTAAATCAAATAAAGTCCCAGGACCTGCTAGACTCACTGCATAATTTTTATAGAAATATTCATTTGATTTTAACAAAAATCATTTTTAGATCTAAAAATATATTCACTCTAAAGTAATTTCAGATCTCTGTCTCAATCTACATAAAACAATTTTAATTCCAAAAATAAATAAAAATTAGACAGATTTGTCTGATTACAGAACTATTGCTTTAACAAATGTTTGCATCACCATCTTACCTTCCATTCCAGCTGGCAGAATTAAAAATATCCTTCACAGAGCTACATCCTGTGTTGCGTCTGGAATTGTCTTGCACAAACTTCAGATCAAAAATTTCCCTGCCTTTACCAATTTGTCTGAAAAGGAAGCAATCAATGAGGAAAGAACAAATGAAAGACAATGTTTCAGGAAACGAATATGTTAAAGAAAATGTGGAAGCCAACAGAGAAAACCTAATCTGAAGTGTATCTTCCAGGTATTTAACTGACATTAGATGTTCAGTTTTAAATAGGGGATTCTCTTTTATCCCTGCACAGTCAGCAGATGTGTTGAATGTTTTGATTGATATCAAGATGTACATGAGAAATGTGCAACCAAAAATGTTATTTGATGCTGATAATGATGGTAATGAAGTTATTTTTAGAAAACTGAGTAGTTTTAATCCACACTGTCATCCAGTGTTAGAGGTTTTCTATAAGTTCTGTGAAAAGCAGATATATGATTATTTTGAAAAAGAGAAATTGAATGTCGAAAAAAGTTTCAAACCTCACTTTAGAGGGGAAGCAAGCATTAAAAAAACTTGAAATGGACAATACCAATGTCATTCTACCTGCTGATAAAGGGGGTCTAATTGTTGTAATGGACAGATTATACTACTTTGAAAATATTACCAGTATGTTACACAATGTAAATGTATATAAAGTTGTGAATAAACAAGTTATTGAGAATACATAGGAATATGTACTGAATGCTTTGGTTGACTGCTTAAACAAGTGTATTATAACCAAAGATTTATTTAGATATCTGGTGGTTGAATTTCCTATAATTCCGACTTTACAGGGATTACCTAAAATTCACAAGAATTCTGTTACACCATTATTTAGGCCAATAGTGGCTGGCTGACTGAACTACTATAAATATACATTGATAAGCAATTGAAACCAATACTGCATAATAATGAGCACATATTGAGTGACAGTAAGCCATTCTTACAAGAGTTATATAGTTATGTCCAAAGTGCATGTGTTAATTAAAGGAAAATACAATATATGGTAACCCTTGATGTTACGTCCCTGTTTACAGTTATTCCAAATTTGGAGGGAATATTGAAGGTAAAAAATTTTCTAACTCGCATGGCAACTTATACTGAACGACATATTTATTTTATTTGTCTTCTTCTCAAATTGGTGCTGGAATGCAACATCTTATTTAATGGTAAATACTACATGCAGACATCTGGCATTGCTATGGGCACTCCATCTGCCAATAGCTACGCCAATATGGTCATAGCTGAATGGGAATTTGAAACCATGTTTACACATAAGTTAGCTAAGCATCATCTAGTCTTTTATCGACATTTTGTCAATTACCTTTTCTTCTTAGGGTCAGGGAATGAGTCAGAATTATGAGAATTTATATAATATCTGAATAGTACAAATTCCTTTCTCAAATTTTCTGAGAGGTTTTCATGGGATAAGATAGACTTCTTGGATATTAGAATTATTAAGAATTCACCCCAGGGATCACTTCTGTGGCACTGCTTGACAGAGGCACAGGAAAATATTTTTTTTGGGTGGCAAAAGCCAGGGAACTTTTTTGGCTAGGCTTATATAGGCTCCAGGGCCGATAGCCTAGTACCTACCTATGAACCTATGAACCTATGAAGGAAAGTTCTATACGAATAGATTTAGAAAAAAATGTCAAAGTGACAGTTATGTACTTAGAACTAGTCTGCACCCCAACATGTTTTCAATAATATCCTGAAAGGACAAGTTATGAGATGCTCTAGACTGACCAGCAGAGAGATGGATTTTGAGAAAGAGTTATGTCAGTTAGGTGAGGACTTTTCCAGGAGTTACAGAAAACAGGATAATGAGGAGACATGTGATCACGTCAGAGGAATGAGGAATAATGTAGCTTCTCCTTATTACTCAGGGCGTAATTATAAGAGCAAAAGTAAAAACAGGAGGCTAGATAAAGTAGCTCTTACATAGTCAGTTACCAAAGGTCACGGTTGGTATAAATGGATCGCCAAAGGTAGAATCTGTGAATATGCATCCATGTATGCCCACCCCTAAGGTTACAAACACTAATATTTGTGCAAAAATTATATATATATATATATATATATATATATATATATATATATATATATATATATATATATAAAGACATGTATATAATGGTAGCTCTTACATTTACATTTAAATAAAACAGTAGATAAAAGTAAATACTTTCACCAGGACTGGCTTTATGATTGGGTTTAGGTATGCAACAATGTTCTGCTGCAGTTAATACAGCTTTAGCTGAGAGCTTACCAGCCAAGTGCTCCAGATTGTGTGGCACACTCCACATTTCACATAGCCAAGAGTCACTTTTCTGCTGTTCCACAGTTAACAGTGGTGGCTCCATTTTGCAGATTTTTGATTGGCTTATATACTACAAATAAAGCCAATAGGCATTGAGGTATGTGAGCCAATCAGATATCTCCTAATGCAAAGCTAGCCAATTAGGAGGCAAGGAATTCATCAAATCCTATCACTGCAATACCTTCAAAAGAGCTAATCGCTCCCTGTTTCTGAGTCTAACTGTCATTACAACACTCGTGCAAACTTTCAGTGATGACATTCTGAGCACAGATTAACTGACTGCTAACAAACAGTATGTTCAACAAACAGTTGGATTCTCATGTGGAGAATGAGGGATCCTTCTCTTCAGGCCTTGTATATTTAGAATGACAGCTGGACTCCATTTCGGCAAGGATCTCATACAGTTATTAATATGTAATTACTGTCGGTAACTAACACTGAATATAAGGGACTGTAAAAGAATATGGTGCAGAGGCTGAATACTTGACGCAAGCTTTCAGTGTAGTCTCCTAGAGTGAGCAATTTTCATTATTTCTGAACACAAAATGGGACATTCAACTTATTTTTACTATGAAGTATAAGCCACAAAAATAAGTTTAATGTAATCAGTTACTGACCACAATGAACATTTCACATAATGTTATATTTCTGAACTATCTGCTAATAACTGGAAATGAGCTGAGGTTGACAATGACTCAGCAGATTTTCCTGGTGGAATTAGCATGCCAGAGGTTGGTGGGGTCAAGAGGAATTGGCTATGGCAGTTAGGTTGGGGGTAGGACAGATAAGAGGTGGAGACAACTGGCAGAGGTAGAAGACAGTTGACCATTAAAGCTTTAAAAAGTAAAAGAATGAGGAATGTCAAATCAGCAAAGTAGATCATACCTACATTTCTTTGTAAAAGCAAGAAAGAACATTAACTTGGAAATGCTAGGGCCTTGCTGGCCCACAGGGATAATCACACTAAGGGATGGGAAGGATTGTCCTGTTTTTTCTCCAATGGATCTTTCAGGTGCTTGCCTTCCACAGCAAGGTTAGTGACAGCAGGCTAGGGTGTTGCAGACATTCATTTGTGTGGAAGGGCAGTCTTGGAAGATTAAATTTTTTAGGAGGGCATGCAGAAAAGAACATGAGTATAGACAGCTAAGTCTCCTCTCATGCAGACTGCAGCCACTCAAGGTGGCTAAGGGCCTTAAGAAGAGGGGTAGATACTTGCACACTTTGTAAATTAGTGGGCAGGCAGACACTCCACAGCCTGGGACTGACAGTTTACGATTTTGCAGACTCCTTCCTTTACTTGTGTTGTCATTTTTGTGTGGTTTCTACCAGATGAGTTGAACTGCTGAATTGCATGATTTTCTTGGAGTGCTGCATTATTTTGCAAGGGGAGATGGTGGCATTGATCTGATTGGATGCCTTCTAAGGCGCACCCTTCAATCACATCTGGTGATTCTCTATTTTCATGATTTAACTGTTTTAGCATTAAAAGCATTGATTTGGCTCTCTAGTCAAAATGTTAGCCATTCTGTGTTCATTATGTTACCTATATCACCATACTGCCTCATGAATTGTATTAAAAATTAATACAAAATCCACAAATTATTAATAAATAAAATTAAATGTATACCTCTAGTCATAAGGGCCTTTCAGAGCATGCTCCTAAATTTGACTTGCTCATTGTAGTTACTACTCATCAGTACAATGTAGAGCCTGTCGCTCATGTCATACACAGTGCCGTCTGTGAATTCCTGTAATCCCACTTAAAGGCAGTAATAAAATTATGATTTCTCGGTGTAATAAAGTAAGCCATTTTACCCACAATATAGTATTGTCCCATTGCACATTTATTAACAAATAAAATAATAGCTAATAATTATTTAGAAAAAACAAAGAGAATTTTGACTGGGTAGCTGATCATAATCGGCTCAGTGTATGTTCTCTAAATGGATGCCAACTAATTCACCTGGAGAGCGAAGCTTGAGACATGGATTTTGGCATCCATGTTGTGAAGACATAATTAAGGATGATAGGAGACCCTAATATAATTCAATTATTGGGAATCTTTTTACCCTTCCACCCTCATGCTCAGCAGCAAACCATTCCCAAACACCACTCACAATCAACCAAGCCATGACATGTATGAATACAGGAACATTCAGATAGATGCCCTCACCAGCCTCATCAATATTCATTAAGTATTCTGAAAGTCAGTACCACATTACTTAACCAGTGTTTAAATTACACAGAAAATAAGTGCTTAAAATGCACATCTCAAAATTAATATTTAGTGAAAGCAGAACGTTCTACACAGTAGTAAGTATAAACAATTAAAAAAATGATGGAAAGATTCAGTACTTGAACTGAATCGGATGTATTACTTTCAACTATAAAGTTATTAAAATGATCAGAAATCTGGCAAACTTCAGTACTTTTATTTATTTATTTATTTGTTTATTCATTTATTTATTTACAATTTGTTAACCAGGAAAGTCCACAGGGCCGAACAGAGACTGTTTTCAGTGGAGTCCAAGATAAAAAAGCTCCTCAGTACAGTACTGAAAAAGAAATATTACCTGACTATTTTTTAAAATTAATAATTAATGACAACAGAATAAAATAACCCCTTAAGAGTTTAAATCTGAATAGGCAGCATTTATTATGGCATTACTGAAAACAAAAAGCCAGCAATGGCCTCTAAGTTCAAATTATTAATTGAAATATTCAAAATTAATACAAAATACATACAAATGTTTCTAATTATCTCTTTTGTAAAGTTCATGCTCCTCACTGTTCCACACTGAAAAATGTCTGTCACACACACAGTGTTAACATGTTCCTTAATAACAGTGGCCAATAAGTTTGAATCACATGACTTCATGTATGTGTTGTCCTGCAGAATCTCACATTTGTATAAAAAGTGTTCCATTCTGGGCATTTGAAAAGGTGGCAACCCTGTGTTACAATTTTTGCTCATTTATGCTACCTTGAAAAATAGTATATACACTACAGGCTGGCTACAGTAGTGCACAGTAACTCTGCCTCTCAGCTGTCCAAATTTTCTCAGAACATCCAGATCTTTGACTCATAATTTTGGTCTGGTCCTCATAACAGATCAGCAGACAGGAGTCATTTGTATTAATGTCAATCAACACAGTGTATGCATGATGTCAACTGCAGATTTGCATATATGTCAACCATGTTCTGTTTGTACATGACATCACAGCTATCTTGACTGTCAATCAAGCTAGCCATGCCCACATGTGTGGAGCTTGGGGGGGGGGGGGGTTAAAGGCTTCACAATTACCCATAATTCTTTGCAGCTCATGGAGCTTTATCTGCCTCATACACTACTGATTACAGAAAACAAAGAGAAAAAAAAAGCTGTTTTGTCTGCTTTCAAAGCTGTAAAGAACTTAGAGAGCATTGTCAGCATACCTCTTAACTGTCCATGATTTTGACCCAAATTTTATCTCTATCCCTCTTAATCCCTCCTAAAATCCAAGGTTTTTGGTGAAATGCTGGGGAAGTACATATTATAAATAACAGCAACAGAGTTATAGACTTCTTGAAGACATTTTAGTTTAGAGCCGCTACGGCAGTGGGTAGGGTGAAATGAGTGGCTGGTAAAGTACACAATTACTATTCTTGTTTTTAGTATGAAATAAAATAATATTCATTGTATGTTATAACTTGAGAGTGGACGGACACATCTGTAAGATAACACTGGGTTTGTAATATACCACGATCCACCTGACAAGAGGGTGCTGTCTAAACTAAAATATCTTCCTCTTATAAATAGAATAATGTTTTCTGTTAGCATGCATTTTCTGAGGATATGAAGCCTGCAACTCCAAGGTGTATGATTTAGTGAAGTCAGTCTTTTGTGATTTGTTAGAAAACCACAAATTTTAAGAAGAATGGATAAAAAAAGAGGCAAAAAATGGACATTATGCATAAATCCGAACATATGAGATGTATGTAGGGATATGTACAGCCATAGAAAATGAAAACTAGGTAGGGTAAATAATGGTACTTACTGAAGCTGTCCCGATTAGGCAGCCTATGGTGCCTCCTAACCCGGTTTTATTTGTTTGTGTCTTTCTTTATTTATGGCTTTATTTGGATTCAAAAGTCTTCTTTTGTCTCCAGTACTAGGAAGATAGTCTGCCCAAACACATTCTTTACTCTGTGCCTTATAGATTTACATCAGGGTAAAAGACTGGACTACATGCTAGCAGTTAGCTCACATAGTGCTGTACAGTTATAGAATCTCTTCAAGCAGTAATCTATTTCAATTAATTTTGATTATGACCTCATACACATTGCCCCAAAAATTATCGCCAGTTAAAATCCAGTCTAGAGACATTTACAAGATAAAGCACAGCACAAGAGCTCTCAACCTCCCATCTCCAAAACGAGGAACACTAGACCTTATAATATGAAACAAATGAGCAAAATGTGGAGCATACACTAATGGCTTACTAACAGCTTCATCTAGCTCATACGATGTTTAAGTATGCTGGTTTTATTTTAAAAATATATTTAATAAATTAATATGATTCATTTCTATTTACCATGGATGTCTGTTAAAATATTCCGAACATTGGATGTGTGACAGACCCTTTAAATGTGGAATTTCGAGCAACGTTATTTTTAAGACCCCCAAATGAGGTACATTCCTTCTAATGAGGTGCACTTGAAAGGTATGCACTGTACCAAACACCAGACCATACAGAAGCTCATCTGAATCCAGCATTGCTACAATCATTGACTTTCAGTAGTTTCCAGGGGGCGTGTTTCTTTAAGTGGGAATGAACATTACTGCATACAGGACAACTTGCCAAGACGGGGCGGCATGGTCTAACTACACTAACACCGACTTTTTTTACTTCAGAAAATATGTGATGTTAAGTTGTCTATCTCGCCTTCGTTCTTGCTGGTTGGGATCGGAGCCGATCCTCAACTCTGACTCGGCCATCTTCTATAGCCCGAGAGCTGTTTACTGGCTTGAGGCTATCCCTTATCCCTTGATGCCTAGTGCTAGCTACCCAGATCTCGTTTGCCGCTTCAGCTGCGAGGTGTTGTTTTTCTGGCTCAGGCTTGTATAAAGTTTCTTTATAGAACCTTTTTACTACAAATAGTCTTTTCCTAGGGGTTATTGTTAACTTTTAGTTTTTGTTCTGTTAGCTAAGTGTGTACTTGTAGCTACCTTCCCTCCCCTTTAGAACTCATTTAATTTAGAGAGTTCTCCCCCTCCTCCCCTCCTTTTCCTTTTCTTGTCAGGTTAGCCGTTTAAGTTAGAGGCTTTCCTTCTACCTTCTCTATAGGCCAGCCATTTGAGTTAGAGGCTTTCCTATCAAAAAAAAAAAAAAAAAAAAAAAAAACTTTAGCTTTAGTCTGTAGTATACTGTGTATTTTCTGTAGACTGTATCATGATTTGTTAGCTATTGTTGTATTTTTTGTTACAAGATGTCAAAAGAATCCAAGATGTCTGGGTTCAAGAAGTGTGACTCATGCTCTCAGGAAATGTCTGTGACAGATGGGCACACTTCTTGTGTCTATTGTTTAGGCACTGTGCACCTGCAGGACTCTTGTTCTATATGCCATGCATTTAGTCCAAGAGTTCTGCAGGAGCGTAAGAATAAACTTATTCTTAGGGGTCTTTTAAAGCCCCAGGATTCACTGGCCAAGACTCAGCCTGTGAAATCCCCTATATCTTCCAAATCGTCGGCTCCAAGTTCGGAGCCTTCTTTGGTTCAGACTCTACCTGCTACTTCGGTTCCAGCTGGAACCGATAAGACTATCTCCCCATAGGCTCCATCAGAAACTTCGGAGCCTTCGCGGAGCCACAAGACACTGAAGTCCCCTTCTCTGGAATCGATACAGTTGGCTCCTTGGTCTACCCTGCTTCAGAGCGAGCCCAGTCACAGATCTTCTCACTCCTCTCAATCCTCTAGGCTCTCGGATCACGACGTGGAGAGAGTGGTCAGTAGGTTGCTGAAGTCGCAGGCACTTACCAAGATGTTGTCCAGCCCTCCTCAACAGGTGTCGGCTCCATCCACTTCTATCGATGTTCCTCCTCCGACTCCATAGAGCACAGAGCCAGAGTTTGTTGGGGTTTGAATAGTGGAACCGTTGGCTCTGATAACTTTATCTCCTTTGGTTCCGTCGTCAGCTCCGATCCCCTTGATGGTGCCTTCCGTCGAGGGATCTGGGTGCTGGGGGTCCCTTGTTGGCTCCCAGGGGGCGAGTGGCATTGGACCCTTGTCCGACCCTGTTCTCCCTCTCGGGGCTTCAGCGCAGGTGAGCTCGGTTCCTACATCGGCCTCTGAGCCATCTCCCTCAGTGCAGAGAAGGATTCCGATTTCTTCGGAACCGGAGCTTTCTCTGCATCATGGCAGGGATGCCTTCGATGTCATGAGGAGTGTGGTGGTCACTGAGTCAGCTCCACTATCGGCTCCATTGGCTCTGTCCCCTGTAGTACCTGTGCCAACCTCTGCTCCTCCTCCAGACCCCAAGCGTGGGGAACCAGTGCTCCAGGGCACCCCATTGGGTGTTTCCTCTTCTTCCAAGGCCTCCCCTGATCATTCAGAGGAGCCCCCTCAAAAGAAGAAGTGCAAGAGGAAGCACATTGACTCCCCTGAGTCTGTCACTTCTGATACAGACTTAGATGATTCGGAAGGGTCCCCGAGATCCCCCTCTGAAGATGTTTCCTTTTTGGACATCTTAGAAATGCTTAAGCAGAGGGGGAACTGGAATCCCCTAGCCCCTACTGAGGATGAGTCTATATTCCTGAATGTGTTCACTTCCTGACCTTCCACCTCCTGGGTTTCTCCACCTTTCAATCCACTTATGTCAGTGGTGGCTTGAAAGGCTTGGTCAGCCCCGGATACAGTGGAACCAACTCCGAGGAGACCTGGCAAGTTTATCACAGCACCCCCATGATAAGCAGTTCCTTACCAAAGGTGTTCCTGTTGATGCCACGGTGGTAGCAGAAGCCACCAAAAAAGAGTTAGCGGAAACCTCTTCGTCTGTCCATCCTCCTAACAAGGAGTCTAGGACCATGGACAGATACAGGAAGCGAATGTTTGCTTCAACGACCTTTTCTGTGAGGTCACTGAACTACTTATGCCATTTTACCTGGCTTCAGAGGGATCTCCTTAAAGAGCTCGGAGATACCCTTCAAGATCCATCAGCTGGGGGGGCTCAAGCTAAAGTGGCTTCCCAGCTGGCGACCCTTAATTCTGTAGTCAACTCCTCCATGAGGCTCATTTCCTATGCAGCCAATGGTGTGAGTACAGCCGCATGTACAGGCGTGGCCCTTAGGAGACATGCATGGATGCAGCTGTGTAATTTTGCAGAACCCTTTAGAGCATCATTCACCAAAACCCCGTAGATTAAGCTGTTAGTAAGCCATTAGCGTATGCTCCACATTTTCTTTCTTTTTGGAGCACAGGTGAAGGACACTTTGACTAGGTGTGAGCAAGAAGGCAAGACTCTCTCTGCCATGGGAGTCCATTCTTTCACTCCTTCCAGACCATACCCCAAGGGTCAAAAGAGTGGTAAAATGTGGTTCCGAAAATCCCAGGGAGCCTCGCCTGACACACGTAGCGATTTTTCTTCCAGGGGCAGAGGGTGAAACAACAACAACAGATGCCGCCCTCGTGGCAGAGGGGGTCCACAGAACCAGGGCAGCAGAGAATCCTTCTCTGAGAAGCCCTTTCAGCATCCCTGAAGGGTTGCTCGGCCGCCCGCCTCTGGAGGCAGTCGGGGAAGACTTTCACTGTACCCAAAAGCCTGGCAAAATTTAACGCAAGACAAATGCGTATGGTCAGTTATATCCGGAGGTTACAAAATTCCCTTCTCTCAACCCCCCTTACCGTCAAGCAAATCCCTTCCAGATGTTCCACCCAATCTGAGGGACCAAGAAGTCATAGAAGTTTCAAAACTGCTAGAAAAAAAGAGTCATCCAGGAAGTCCCGGCAGACCAACATGGATCCGGAACTTACTCAAGGTTCTTTTTGGTACCAAGAAAAGACAGGGGACTGGAGACCGATTCTGGATCTCAGCAGACTAAACAAGTCTGTTCAAAGAACAAAGTTTCAGATGGTCACGCTACAGTCCATTCTACCCTTTCTGGGTCAGGGCAATTGGATGTGCTCCATAGAGCTTCAGGATGCGTACTACCACATCAAAATGGACAAGCGCTCCAGGAGATTCCTTCACTTCCAGCTGGGAGCCAGTCATTACCAGTTCAGAGCTCTGCCCTTTGGTCTCACCACAGCCCCCAGGGTGTTCACCAAATGTATGGCAGTGGTCACGGCTCACCTGAGACATTGAGGATTCCAGGTGTTTCCCTATCTAGATGACTGGCTCCTCACTGCTAATACCAGGCATCAACTTCTCCAAGCCAGGGACTACACGATCACAATCTGCTCCCAGCTAGGCATTACAATAAACTTTGAAAAATCTGCCTTGTTGCCCTGTCAATCTATCACCTGTATAGGAGCAGACTTAGACACAAGGAACATGTCCGCAAGGCTACCACCAGAAAGGGTGTCTACAATTCACCAGCAAGTACAAATTCTAATGCAGAGCAAAAGGATCCAAGTCAGGTTCGTCCTTCAAACTCTAGGTTCCATGGCAGCAGCGATTCTTCTAATCCCACTGGCCTGCTTTCACATGAGGATCCTTGAGTGGCTTCTGTTCACACAGTGGTCTTTCCAACAGCTGCCCATGTCTCACATGATCATGATTATAGAAGCATGCAAAAGGCATGTTTCCTGGTGGATGGTTTCCCCACTAGTGACTCAGGGGCAGACCATTCATTCAGCCCCCTCCGGTTGCCACAGTGACCACAGATGCCTCCCTGATAGGGTGGGGGGGGGGCATTATCAAGGCAGGACAGTCCAAGGCACTTGGCAGCCTCATGAGTACCATCTGCATATAAATGTCCTAGAAATGAGAGCTGTGCTCCTAGCATTGCAAGCTCTTCAAGACTCTCTCCCTTCTGGGACCATTGCAATTCAAATGGACAACATGTCAGTGGTGTGGTGCATCAACAAGCAGGGTGGAACCAGGTCCTACCCCCTATGTCGAGAAGCACTCAGACTCTAGCAGTGGGCAATTTCCTCCCAACGATTTCTGATTGCGATGCACATCCCTGGGAGGTCCATCGTCATAGCGGACAGGCTCAGAAGAGCTATTCTCATGCCTCACGAGTGGTCGCTGAATCAGGTTGTTGCACATATGATCTTCCGCAAATGGGGACAGCCTTGCTGCAATCTTTTTGCCACCCCCTTCAACAGCAAATGCAGCAGCTACTTCTCCCTCCTTGCGCTTCCAGGTCACACTCCCAGAAACGCTCTAGTCCAGGATTGGCCTCAGGGACTTCTTTATGCCTTCCCTCCATTTCCCCTGATACCGAAACTCATACAGAAAGAAATTTTGTTGGGTTGCAAAATGATCCTCATTGCCCCCTACTGGCCTCGACAGATATGGTTTCTGTTCCTGCACCATTGCCTTCTCGATCAGCCCTGGACTCTGGATCCGATTCCAGACCTACTGATTCATCAATCAGGTGGGCTGCATCAATCCCTCCAAACACTCCAGCTCACAGCTTGGTTGTTCCACTTCCAACCTTAGCCAGGCTTCCCAGCATTTCCCCAGCCATGCGTGAGATTATTGTCTCCTCTCACAAGTCCACGACTAGAAAAACTTATGCTAGCAAATGGAAACTTTTTTTCTTGTTGGGCAGAAGCTAGGAACGTAGATCCTTTTTCAGCCCCAGTCCACGAAATTTTGGAGTTCCTAGCACAACTTTTTCATTCTGGGTGTGCTTCTGCTACAATCAGGGATCAATTGGCGGCCATTTCTAACTTTCATGTTGGATTGTCTAATTCAAGCATTATGTCTCATAAGCTCTGTAAAGCCTTTTTAAGAGGGACTACTCTCCTTAGACCTCCAGTGAGAGATCCCCCTCCTCCTTGGGACCTTAATTTGGTACTAACCTCCTTAATTATGCCCCCCTTTGAACCTGCAGCATCCTGCTCCATTAAGTTTCTATCTTGGAAAACACTCTTTCTGGTAGCTATTACCTCAGCCAGAAACATCTCTGAACTTCAGGCACTATGTGTTCGTCCTCCATACTTGGTTTTTCATAAGGACAGGGTTGCTCTGAGGACTAATCCCTCATTCCTTTCGAAAGTCTGCTCAGAAAATAATTTAAACCAATCTATAGACCTTCCTGTGTTTTTTCCTAACCACACCAACAAGGCAGAATACAAATTACACCAAATGGACATTCACAGACAATTGCGTTTTTACTTGCGTAGGACTAAGGATATAAGGAAGTAGGACCAACTATTCCTTTCCTACGCTCTAGGCAAACAAGGTCTCCCAGTTTCCAAAGTGAACTTATCCAGGTGGTTGTCTCACATTATTACTTTCATTTATCAATTGAGATACAAAGAGTTGCCTATCAAACCGAAAGGTCATTCTACTAGGGCTTTGGCCACCTCTGTAGCCTTCCAATCTAGGTTACCCATGGATTCCATCTGTGCAGCTGCTACGTGGGCAAATCCTCATACCTTTACTTCTCTTTACAAGCTAGATATGGTCTCGAGGAGCAGAGCTGACTTTGGTTCCACTGTTCTGAAGAGTCTGTTCCAATGAGCCGCCCAGGATTGTAGGTGCTAGGGACGCTCTCCCAACCAGCAAGAATGAAGGCGAGATAGACAACGTTCCATGTTAGTTGCCTTCATCTCACCTTCTTTCTTGCATCCCACCCTCCGTCCCCCTGTCCTATTGTATTGAGAGGAGTTTTGGTTTCACTGGCTGAGTGTTCTCTGATTTATTTCCTCTACTGACTTAGAGAGTATGACAGGTATCCTCTACCTGTTTGTTTGGATAGATTGATTCTCTGGCTATGTCTGGGGTTAGCTATTTCAAATGAGATCTGGGTAGCTAGCGCTAGGCATCATGGGATAAGGGGTAGCCTCGAGCCAGTAAACAGCTCTCGAGCTATAGAAGATGGCCGAGTCAGAGCCGAGGATCGGCTCCGATCCCAACCAGCAAGAAAGAAGGCGACTAACATGGAACGTTATGGTAGGTACATAACTTCTTTTTAATTTACAGTCTCTTGTTCTGTGGATGCGTCAAGTTAATAGTACTAATATTTTCAATGTGTCGCTGATTATTTCTGAACTCGTTCCTGGTTGGTTGACATTTGTGGTTGTTAGAAAGGCAGTGTAAAATAGTATGTTTTATTTACATTCGTCTTCCATCAAGCTATCGAAATTTTCCGTAGAATGTCCATTTTTTTGCTTCGCATTTTTGGTTTGCTCCTCATAAAATCTGAGGATTTCAGACAGATCACCCAGGATAGGACTGAAGTAAATCATGACAAAGTTTCAGACCGTGTACCCATCAAAAAATGTTGTTATTAGCAGCCTTCTTAGTTTATTAGAGCAAGTCAAGGTTCTGTAACTGGCACAGACAGCAGGTAGACTCAGATTTTTTTTTCTTTCGCTTCTACTTACTAATGCGCCCTGGCAGGTTTGACTGCCCAGCGCGTGACAGGACCTTAACACATTGAGCGGGGATGCTTAACATTTGTTAGGACCGGGTCTTGCACAAAACAGTAGTGCTTAGGTGATTTTGGAGCATAATCAATGCGCTGCACGCGCTACAAATATATCAAATTCACCCCATACTGTTATGTTCACAATAAACTTATTTTTGCACATTTGGCTTGTAAAGGGTCCAGCAATCCCCGCTGTCACTTCTAGAGATGTGCTGTTGCACGACACAATAAATCTGGACATTCTATGAAAATCTGTACAGTTGAGAGGTATAAGGGATGTCCCTAATTTTGACTAAAATTTTAGTCTTGTTCCTGTTAATGTTGTTGTGTCTTTCGGCTTTTCCTGGTTATGGGTCACCACAGTGGAACTCCAGTCCGCTAATGATTGGCAGTAGATTTTTACATGCCGAGTTGCTGGCCCTGACGCACAATCTTCAATGAAGATATGCCCACTCATGCATTTCTCCACACAAAAGATGCTCTAGCTGAGAATCGAACCGGACAACGTCTTACTGTGAGGTGACAACACTACCGCAGCGTCAGTCTTGTTCCTCTTAATCTCTCTCCTAAAATTGGTGACCTTTGGAGAAAAGGTGGTGAAATGTACTTAATAATTAAATAATGGCAATAATTAGAGTTATAGACGTCTTTTACTTAAAAAATACATATATATATATATATATATATATATATATATATATATATATATATATATATATATATATACACACACACACACATATATATCAATTTACATTCTCTTGTTCTGTCAGTGTTTCATGTTAATAGTACTGATATTTTAAAAGTGTCCCTGGTTATTTCTGGATTTGTCCCTGATTTGAAGAGAACTATGCACGACACAGCAGCTTGAAAGCAAGTGTTATTATTTTTATTCTTTGATCATCTACAAATATCAGAAGTTATGACAGGACACGTTGATAAATGTGGCCTTGGAATTACTTGTTATGGATGTTTATTCACCTAGTGAAATGGTTGTAAGATCTACCACTGAAGATCATTAAACTGATGTTAAGAAATCGGCCACACATACATTTGGTATATATACATATAACAGGATGACTCTGACCGCAGCTTTCAATGCTGTACAAGTTACCCCCTTTCCTAACGGTAGGGAATATTCCTATAAGTGATTCATTACCTCCTGCTTGTTGTCATCCAGCAGTGTTTCCTCAGCCCGTGTGATGTCGGTAGTTATGGTGACAGAACCGTCCTTCTCGTCCTGACCAGTCCGAACACCGGTGTCTGAGTGTCCCGAAAATGAAGCCCCGACATTCACAAGTAGATTCACACCCTGGGCTTTATGTACCACTTTATGCAATGCTAGATTAACAGAGAACGTCATGTCTGGGCACCATACCTCTCAAGTGTACCTCATTATGAGGAATGTACCTCATTTGGGGTCTTAAAAAGTTCATGTTCCTCGAGGTTCCACATTGAAATGGTTTGTAACACATTCAGCGTTAGGAATAGAAATAAATCATATTAATTCACTAAAAGATCTTCTTTATAAGTAAAACCAGCATATCTTAACCATCCTATGACCTTCCTAGCTGAAGTTGTTAGTAAGCCATTAGTACGTGTTCCACATTTTGCCCATTTGTTCCACATTATGAGGACTAGTGTTCCTCATTTTAGAGATGGAAGGTTGAGAGCTATGCTGGGCACTTTTTCATACACCATGGACAGTAGGCAGCCTCATTAGTGTCCCAGAACTTTTCCACACAATCCAAGCAGATGTTGTGGCCACACTCCAGCATAACCTGGATCTGAAAAATGTTGGCACAGAGGGGGCAGCACAATGTCTCATCACTGGAACTGGGATCCTCTCCATCGGTACAAATGGACATCTTCTCAGGGTTAGGGTGCTCACTTGCCAGCTTTGTGACCAGTTTCACCAGTTTTCTTCAAAAACTGCTACCTTAAAGCTGGACAGCTAGCACCCACTTTCCCTGTGGGAAGATGTAGGGTTCACTGCTCTTTGAACTTGCTACACTGATGATTAATTCTTTAAAATGACTTTGACACTTTAGACGAACCTGCACGAAACTTAATATAATGCTGATCTTTCCAATAAAGGCTTATTATCTGAGAAAAACAGCACATTAACTACTACCCGAGGCCCATCCTGAATATGCAGAGACGCCTGTAAGTGAGGGCAGCTGTGCCCCTGCAGCTCTTTTTCTGAGTGGGTCCCGCCCAACGCCCTGGTCGCTCATTAGAAGGGAAAGTACAGGAGTATAAAATTAGCAATGAACAGCATATGAATTAGAAAGCTTTCACCTGCTGCACTTGTTTAGCTGATGTGCATTTTGTTATTTTAAGCTGATCAGCTATTACACAAGCTGTTATTTTAAGGTAATCTTTTAACTGTACTCAGCATATTATCTTTTTTTACCATGAAAGATTAAAAACTGAAGCAAACAGAATTAGAAGAGCAGTAATCCATGTCAGGGGCAGTAGTGTAATTATGGGAGGGATGGGTGTCCCCCATCTTCACAAAACATTCCATTTTCTTCTTCATCCATACTTATCCAATTCCAAACACTGAAAATCATATCAGTGGCCTTTAAAAACATAATGGGGGTCAGGACTACTTTCTTTTTTTCACAATAGAAGGTCTTTATATACTACACCCTATATAGTTAGTGATAGCAAATATTCGAATAAGCTTAGTTTTTATGTGTAATAAGTAAGTTCCCATAAACAGGTCTGAATATAAAAGGAGCATTGTCCGCCTTGGAGCAAGACTAAATATGAGTTCAAAATCATAGCTGTATGCTTATATCGTAGCAGCTGAGAGGTATGACTCCATCCTCCACCCAACAGTCTAAAGATCAAATGCTGCCTTGTGAAATTGCACTGCTGCTTGCTGTTTTTAGGCTTTAATAAGCACAAAATGCAATTTCAGCTGGGAAAAACAAGACAGCATTAACAGTGCAGAGATATCATCATTCACTACTTTTTAGGGTTCCTCTATCACTCTCAGAAAATGGTAATCACTCCTCTGCAGTATGTTGCTAACAATGTATGTTGAGTTGGTAGACTCATTATTGTTTTTTAGGTTCTTCTTAAGCTGACCAAGGATACTAATAATGTCCTTGTAACATCCCTATTCTAGGTCAGTAATCAAGGAGCCTGAATACTCACCACTGGCACCTGTGGGGAACGTTCACTGAGAAAATAGATACATACACTATTTCCAGATGCAGCTGTCTGCATCAAGCATGATTTCTCTTAAGAGCACACAGGGAGCGCAGTCAGCCCAGGGTATGGATTTCTTTATATCTGTCTTCCTCCAGAACCCTAGTAAGGCTTCCCAGTGGCACAACTTTAGGGTGGAATTCTTAGCTGGGTGTTCAAGCCAAGTCCTCCCACACCCTCTCTGTAAACCCAGGGCTCTGTGTCCCTGCTCCAAGCAGCTGACACACACACACACACACACACACACACACACACACACACACACACACACACACACACAGACACACACACACACACACACACACACACACACACACACACACACACACACACACACACACTCTTTGAGATTTGATTTGCGCTCGCACACACACACACACACACACACACACACACACACACACACACACACACACTCACAAACACACATCTTGGAAAGGCTGGCACATATTCACCTGCTGTACCACCTTCTGCCCAGACTATAAGGTAGTTATCACTGCCACCAGAACCCTTGCCAGCTACTTTAAGGCTCTTACAAGGGTACCTAATCATACTGTGTACAATTAATATTGATATCAATGGTAATGTTGACCAAATAGCAACGCTTTCAGAAGTGGCCAGAGTTATCACCAAATAAATACATGCAAATATTCTCAAAACTTACTTTTTAAAAGGACCAGCCACAATGAAACATTTAAATATATTTAATAATAAATGATAAAAGAACATGAAAATACAAAATATCTATTTACAGTAAACACTGGTGTTTCACTCACAGGAAATATTAAAAATAACACAGGTCAACAGTTTCATACAGGTACAGAAAACAATACTTAACTAATCTCACTATATTTTTCTGACTGATCTAAAGAACTATTATTTTGTGATTACTTACTAGAGCAAGGCAAGATGAAGTAGGTGTGGGATCCTTCTATGTCAGGTTTCTAAAACAGAGTGCTCAGTCTGACTGACAAACTTCTCAATACAATATCTAAATATTATTTCTGGGATAGCTTACAGAATGACATCACATCAGGTCATCTGACTATGTTTCCCACACTATCACTAACACTAGAAGACGCCAGGATTTTTGCACCTATGCGTTACCATATGCACATATAGAGCTTTCCTCAGATCTGTTGATGCTCTTGGAAGTCATAAAAAAATTTCAAGCCTCTACCCTTCCAGAGTAGCAATTAGTTCCCTGCTAGAGACAATACAGAAGGCTTCCTAATACTTGGTTTCCCAGACATTTTGTCTCTGGCGGCAACCAGAGCTGTAAGATATAGTCATTATGGCCTAATTTAATTTCAACTATTTTTATCAAAGTTAGCTGTGACTGAACTTAACCTTTTCTCTTCCAGTATCCTCTGTTAAAGCATACACATTTAATTCAGTTACAATACAGTCGGGACCCACTGTTGGTACATTTTTAATGCAAGCAACTTTATAAATACATTTTCAACACAAGCATCTGTACAAATCAGTTAGATATATAAATTACATAATTCTTTACAAATTTCCAGCTAGCTGGGCTGGCATATGTTACACATTCACTGTCCTACTTCTCCTGGCATAGCTGGCAGTACCTCACATCATCACAGTCCTTATTAAATAAACTTTCTCTACATATTTCCAATAAAAAATTGTGAGCCCCAATTCATTCATGCAGAATAGTTTAAAAGGTTGTCAGGTAAGTACTCTGCTTGATAAGTAAGGGCAGCATATTTCAGATATGGGTTATACCTTGACTGTCGGCCATCTAGTGTTGTTGATATGGTAGTCTAGGTTTATGTCTCTAGAATAGGTATTTGCTTTACAACAGGTTCTTTAGGTGAAGGAGTTCAAAGAATACTAGGTCATTCATAACACAGAAGGCTAAAGAGAAATCTTCCCCAAGAGTCGCTACAACATTGAGAAGAGGGACAATACTTTGTTTTAGTCCATCAGAACAGCTAAAGGTTACTGAGACCTAAAATATTTTAATGAGAAAATGTTGGTATCTCAGCCTGGTTTAGGTGCTTGTTGAGATACATGCTGAAGAGTGTATTATGTCTAAAGATGCACCTAATAAGTGTTAAAGTGGGACTATAAACTTCTTTTGAAAATTGACCATGAGGAGATACCATGAAGGCTAAACTGTGCAAGGTAGAAACATTTTATAAACACCACAGAAAAATAGGGATCAAAGGAGAGTCTGGTGCAAACATACATACCCATGTTCTTGTTGACTTTGTGTAATTTAAGTGGAATGTTAATTGTATGGTAAGCAGTAGTAATGCTAGATTTACTAAGGGAATTGATGATGTATTTATTGGTGCTGTGGGCAAAACACCAATAGTTTGTTTGGTCCAACCCTTACAAGAGAATTTGAATATCAGACTGGGACATGGGATTTGATAACCTCCCCCAGTTTGCAAATACCAGCAAACCTGGTTAGCGACCGATACTTAAAGAGGAGTAATATTTCACAATCTCCTCTAAGAGCACAACAGGAACATGCTCTATAACCTGGGATTGGATTGTATGTTTCTGTTCACCCCAATTGTAATTCCTTATTACACACTTCAGAGCAATGTGTCCCAGTTTAAGACTTTTGATGCACTCACACTTAAATAAATTAAATCACACACATCCAAACAATTCTGGGAAAGTCTGACACAGATTTCCAGCTGTATCTCTTCCCCAAAATAATATAGCAACAGGCTGCCACCAATCAGAGCATCTACATGCCCTTTCAAAGAGGTGTCCAATTATTAAAACTGGATATCAAAACAAATGGTAGCATATGACTTAAAGCAGCCAGGCTTTCGGAGTGGCTCGGGATATTACCAAAGCAGGTATAAGCACTCTCAAATCACTAAAGAAAACACCGATTGACCAGTCAAAATGTAAGATAATAAAAATATTCAATAATGAGCAAAATGATTAAAAATATAAAATGATAACTTCCAATAAAAAAAACAGAATTCAATCACCAGGAAAATGAAATTAAAGTGGAAGGATAGAAATCCAACATTTAGAAAAATTCTGACAGATTAGCTATTATTTCCTATCTGACTAAAGAACATTGTCCCTGAGCTAAACTAAATAGTATAGCAGAGAAAAGGCAGATTTACAGTTCTTGGTGAGTCCTTTGGGTATCCACTGTTCAGTACAACTGTGAACTCAACAGAACAGCAACTGAACAGCAACTCTATTCAACTGCACTGAACACAACAGTGAACTGTCTTCAACAGACTCTTTTATAAGCTAGTTTATTGTTCCAGTTCTTATTTCATTTCACTGTTTGAAAATCAACAGACAGATGTTTATTAAAGTTCCTTCCTTTCAGTCTCTGAAAGTAAACATAGAGCAACTGGAAGCATTCCGATGACATCATCTGTAGATCAGTTGACTCTGAGACACTCTGTATTTAGAATATCCTTCATAAATATACGCTGTTAGACATGTAACAGGACACTTTTTCAATTTCCAAAACATCCTTTACAAACAAAGTATTAAACAACATGTAAGAACTTATTTACAATATCATAGATAACCATGCTGGCATACAATACACAGGCTAATCTGAAATTATGTACAAAACTCCAACCAGATATGCACAGATGACAGTGTCTAATTTCTTCACACACATGCCACAGTGTCATGGAATAGTTGTTTACACATGTAAATGCTATTTTACATGTTCTGACTGAGTACATCTCTCACACATATGGATAACTGTTAGGAATATGTTCCAGTAATGTCATTTTCAGTGGAGGAACTGTGTTATGCATGCCAAGTCACAGCATGGGGTAACCTGCTGACATTTTGTGATGGAGAGGAACTGTGTTATGCATGCCAACTCATGGCATGGGGTATCCTGCTGACATTTTGAGATGGGGATTTTCCACATTTGTTCCGCTACAGTAGTTATCTATAAGACTAGATAGGACATAGGGAAGTTGTTGTGTGCTTGTGTACCCACCTAATAGCCACACCTGTTTGTACAATAATTACCCAGAAATCTTGTAGGCTATATAATCTGGGACTGTGTTGTTAATAACTCCTGTAATATATGTTGATATACCTTTTTTCTCCAATGCACAGAGTATGTTGACAGCATAGAAGATAATGTGTGTTACATTTTATATGTGCACTCATTTTGAGTCTACTGATATCCATTTTATTCACAGTAATGTGCAGTATGATAGACATGTGGTTGACCTTGATATGGTTTTGATTCATGGTCTACATCCCATATGTTGGCAGACCTGGGTATGGGCGTACCTTATTCTTATGTACCACAATGACTTTTTAAGCATGTGGATCATGTCACAGTGTGTATGTTGTGCACTCACTTAGTTGCAGATATACATTTGCTGTACTGTCTTTCTTGTTAAATGATTCACCTTCACAGAGCAGAGGACACATGGATGATCACCTGTCAGACACTGGGGATTACCACAAGGCAGGGCACTGCCTGAGACCTAAAATGGTGATGGTGCTGATGATGAGGGTGAACCTGAACCTGAATGTGCCATCATCCATGCTGCAGGCTAGAAAAAATGCCAGCCATGACCCCCAGCAGATGATTTGCAGGACCAGATCTGGGAGGTGATACCTGATGTCTTCTGGACACAAATGAGGGATCTGATAGGGAATTTCTACCAAGATTATGTCATGGGCTATGAATGAGTCATTCAGGGAAGTTCCCCCAAAGTACCTATTTTCTAACCTCCCTGGTACTTACTTATAATATGATCTTACCCACTAAAAGTGATGGGTAAATGCAATGCATAGCTGAGTTAATTACTGTGGCTGGTGGTATGGGTTTATGGAGCCAAGGCATTCTTTGAATCATTCACCTGCATAAAGCACAACCCAGAGCCATTTCCAGGGGAGTGCACATGTCTAATTATCATACTCTTCTCCCATAAAATGGCTTATTAGCATTTTCAGTAGGACAGTGAGACAGCCCACCATGGTGCTGCACCTTGAAGTGCACATGGCTAATTACCATACTTTACTCCCATAAAATTGCTCATTAGCATATGTGTTAGGTTAGCGAGACAGCTGACCATTGTGTTGCACTCGTTTGAGGTAAGCACTGTGGTAGGGCTGTTTAAGAATTGGAAACTGCTACTGTCACTGGTAGAAAGGGCTTATCTCTGGTGGTAAACTTTCTGAATCTCAGCCATGAGGTGCTATAGCTGTGTTTTTTTTTTTTTTTGTCACCTTTAGTTCAGTTAAGCAGGATGTTATACAACCACAGTAGGGGGTTTGCTGTTTCCATGTTGCTTCAAGCTAATCATTTGCATATTCCACAGAATGACTAGGGTATGAAAGTAGCACTCAGTTTGGCCATTATATTATGAGGCATATGCCATGTGTATGAAATGACCAAAAATGCTTATGCATATGAAACATGAATTGATGAAAAATGATCAATGATTCCAATTTCCTCAAAATGTTACATGGCAAACTGAAGAAATCTGAGCTCTGTTTCTCCCATAGTACTGAAATGTGATTACCCAGAGAATGAGTGAATAGAAAAGAAAAATCATAAAAATCATAAAATGCCTGTTGCTCATGAATGGCACATAGACATAGCTATACAGATAGACAGATATATGCATATCTATATGTCTATCTATCTATCTATCTATCTATCTATCTATCTATCTATCTATTTGTTTACTGTGAAAGTCTAACTGGCCATGAGCCCTTTTTCAGTGGAGGCCCAGGGAAAAAAAACTCCACAGTAAACATTAAACAGAATTAAAAAAATGAACAATGGTTACAAATATTAAGACAATAACAAAGTAGTACAATATGTAAAATACAATAAAAAAAATTATGCAAAATATAAACGCAAGCAATAAAGCTGACCATACATTAGATACAAGGTAGAAGAGAGTACCTAATGTGCATGTTACATGATGCATAAAAATATATAACAGAATAAGTAATAGGTCGTAAAAGTCATATACTTTTTCTGTCAGGAGAACTACATAGTAAATTTCTATCAAATTCTGGGATAGAGAAAAGTTAGTGTAAGAATAAAAAGAAAGGACATTAGAATGTTAAGGAATTAACGAGATGTGAGGCTAGAAAGTAGATAAAGCAGGAAGGGAAGTAGGATATAGGAAGAGAAAGTCTATTAAGAGTGGAAGAAGGGAATAGAAAAGAGTGCTAAGACGGCGTGGAGCGTGGGCAGATCCAATTGTATATATTGGAGGGCACTATTGTTTGGCAGCTAAACTGATCTGATATGGTTTCCTTTAAAGGCACTGAATATGCCAGTGCAAAATGGTGGTACAACATCAGAAAAGATGCTCCATTTATCAGCAGTATCAGAACAAGTTATTTGTCAAGGAAATGGAACACTGAGATCAATGAAGGCCAGAATTAAAATAGAAGAGAACAGAATGCAGGTCTCAGTTGCCACAAAGCTCTCTCAGTGTCATATGCAGTCAAATCTAATGTGAAAATGGAGGTACACAGATTAGAAAACACCAGAATATAGTCTATGATAGGAAGGACTGAATGAGATATACCTACAAATAACTTGCTAAATAAAAAAGTTATGGTACATCCATTTCAAGCAGCACTTTTTGTGCTTAATACTGGATGTCATTGCTTGCATGATCTGCATGAGACTGGGTCTCCGATCATAAACAGTTTGCTATGTTTTTAAGACGGGATGCAAGAATTTCACCTCAACAGCAAAGCCAACATGTGAATCTTGGCAGCAATGTTGAGACCACTTAATAAGGGTTATGATAGGTAAGACCAGTCTGTAATTATTTGCAAGGCATGGAGCTTCACCTGTTCTGTATAGTTTCCAGGAGTTCATGTCATTGTTGTTTTGAGCCATCAGTTCAGTAACAAAGTAAAGTACTTAAAAGTATATCAAAATCTCTCTTTGTTGTGTGCTGGAGATGCAAAAAGAAGGAAGACTGAAGGCATGCAGTAAGATAAGCATGAGTTTGGGATTTTAATGCCAAAACTTTCAGATATTCCAAGTTTTGGTATTAGGGGTGGGAGGGTGTGTATGCCTGTGAGTGAGTGAGTGAGTGAGTGAGTGAGTGTGTGTGTGTGTGTGTGTGTGTGTGTGTGTGTGTGTGTGTGTGTGTGTGTGTGTGTGTGTGTGTGTGTGTGTGTGTGTGTGTGTGTGTGTGTGTGTGTGTGTGTGTGTGTGTGTGTGTGTGTGTGTGTGTGTGAGGCAGAATATTTGCAGGTTAGGGTTAGACCAAAATCTAAGGAGAGGGTTATATTTAGTGTTGTGTGTGTTTTGTGCTGCTGTACTGGTTTGTGTCTGAGTGATGTAGTATTACTGTTATAGAAAGTTATTTTTTTGTTTTAAGTAAGTTGTATGGTTGGAGTAGAGGGAGACGCAGGGTTAGCATGTATTAATAGGGATGGACAGGGAGACTTTGTTCCCCTCCCCATAACACCTTACTAATGCATGTTAAGCCAAACCCTGCACCTAACTTCAACCCTACACCTTACCATAGTAAAATCTGTTCTGCAATACTACCACTTTTCAAAAAGTGTCTGAATTTAGTGATGGGGTTTTTGGTTAACTGATTGCAAAAACAAACTGCTTTCATTTTGCAAACAGTCTTTATTTCAATGTTTTGATGTTCTTTGGTAAGCAGGTTTCCAAACGTGCCAGCATCAATAACGTGTTTTGATGCTTCAGCATTTTACTGAATCAACATATACTCATTGACACTTATAGAAAAAACATAAAGTCTAGGAACATGAAGTGTTTAACTGGCCTTCAAAGCCTTTGTAAGTCGGTAAAATACTTAGCCCTGGCCACAGAAAGCAGGCAGAAATAAAGTGTCTCTGAAGAATGATGCTCTAAAGGGTGTTAGACACTTATTTCTGCCAAACCTTTTATTTATAAGTGCAGCTGAGTGAAGCATTTAATAACTTTTAAAGCCGTTTTACCTTCTGTTCTTTGCCAGCTGGCACAATCCATGATTAATCCTTCTCTACCTGATCTTAGCATTGCTCAGGGGTGCTTAATACAGAAGATAATGGTTGAATCGCTAATCCTAACTACTTGTTATGTGTTCAGACATAGATGCCAAGAAATTCACCTCAAGAACAAAGCTCAAGACATGAATCTTGGTATCCATGTCAAGAACACAATTTTTTTAATGCATGGAGATTTGTCTTCTCCATGTACTACAAATTACTAAAAAAAATAAAAAGAAAATGCACACAATATGTACTGCTATCTTTACAAGGGGAAAAGCAGTGGGGGAGTGGTTGATGTCCTCACGTATTCCCTGCATAAGGGAATCTATTTTAATCTGAAATTAGACACTAGGTAGAAACAGGAGTTGAAACAAAGCTGTTTCTACCTGCTGCTGCATTCTGGTCAGCACTGCCTGCTTTAGGGATGACCTAACATTAAAAAACTTGGAGGGGTGCCTAACAATTGTTAAGCCCCACTCCAGGAGTTGTCAATGTTAGGTCATAGTGCTGTACCAGAATTACACTGGATCATTATTTGAGTGTAATCAGGATTTTCCATGCACTACACATTTCTTTTCACCATTTTTGGATCAAAATCATTGTGCTCCATTCACATTTTTGTTTTTGGACACGTGGACATTTGATGTTTAAACCTAGACTACATTTTTGGTTGCTGCTTAATGTATTCATTTATTTATTTATTGGATTACCAGGATATTGCTTGTAACTCAGTGGACCAATTTCATCTCTGTAGCAAGAATACTACAGATGCTTTACAGTAATGTATAATTACCTTTCACATGCAAGAAACAAAGTTATACTTCATGACTCTTTTTAACTTTGTTAATAATTATGCCTGGCACTGTTCTTTGCAGCTTCAGAAGGAGTAAGTAATGTATATCTGCTGTTAAGCAATAATTAATATAGAATATATACTGTATCTTTTTAATACCTTGCATAAAAAAAACAGTCTTGGTGTACTAATGCTATAGGGCAGTTTTCCTGGAGTCAAGGTTTGCTACTAGAAGGCTATTGATTTACCACTGATGGAGTGAATGTGGCCTATCCCTTGCTTCCCCACAGAAACCTATGCTTGGAGTTTAATTTCTTTTGCAGGATGGCTGCTGTATCATGACTTTTTCTTGACCTTTGTAGTTAAAGAGACTCAGTTTCATATTTTAGTCAATATCTTGTTATTCATCTATGGGTATTACATAAACTTGGCCTTTATGTCCAAAACTGGACACATTGAACAAGTTATCTAGCATGCTGTTATAGGTAATGCACAATTAAGTTGACTTCTGAAATAGCTTCTCCATCTCAGCTTCTCCATCTCATTCATTCTTGTCTACTTTAGTATGTTTTATCAAAGGACAACAAATACAAGTTCAGTAAAGAGAAAAGTGCTATTGTTATGGCTAACAGTAACAGAATCAAGTATAGCAGTTATGAAATCTCAGCTGATATCTGTGGTCTTGTTACTTTGGACATTGCTGAATATCTAGCTATAGAATTATAGCTAGCCATAGGCCTCCAGCTTTGACTCAGGATGCCCACTCCACTTATCTTGATCCCTTTAAATCTATCATGATTCAACCCTTTACCCTGATCCTCGGCGACTTTACCTATCCAACCATAGATTGGAAGAAATACTCATGCCAAGGCACAAATGCCCAGAGATTCCTTGATTTTGTCAATGCAAATAACTTGGACCAGTTGGCTGACATCCCCACAGGAGGTGAAATTATCTTGGACTTGGTATTAACCGACAGGAGTAACCACTGCAGCATCCCTACAGTGTCATAATCCCTGGTAATATCCAACCACAAAGAGGTCACTTTCGAAGTCACCATCTCCCCCGACCCCCCCAGCTAGGATCAAACAAAAAAAACATCTCCAAAACTGATTACGACCTCCTGAGGGAAGGTATAAACAGCTTCACAGTCCTCTTCCCCTCCATAGGAACTGTCACATATGTCCAAACCTACACCAACTGCTATGCAAGCATTTATATAGCTGCATGGATCAGGAATACCCAACAGGACAAAATCCTCCTCCTCAAGGAAGAGTAAACCTGCCTGGACATCTGCAATGAATAAACTCTATAATAAAAGGAAAAAAGGATGTCCAGGACCAAGAAGGAGCAGATGCTTAATTGGAAGCAAGCTCTCTTTAGCCTGAACAAGCAAATAAGAGCACTAGTGAAATCCTCCAAAGCAAACTTCGAGTCCAAGCTGGCCACATCTACTAAAGACAATCAGAAGGCCTTTTTCACATATGTCCACAATCTTAAGGGAAGCACTCAGATCTGTTCAGAACTGATAGACAAAAACACCACATACACAAACACTGTAGATATAGCCAACATGCTGGCAGACAGGTTCAGTGAAAACTTCACCCCTCTGTCCTCCCATCAGTAAAACAGAACATCCCCAGCACCTTCCCCTCTGCCCTTATCTCAAGGGAGCAAGTCATCAGTGCCCTCTCAAAGGCAAAAAAATACAGCCTCCATGGGACCCGATAACATCCCAGGCTGCATCCTACATGAACTCAGACAGGAACTTGCAGCACCATTAGGCACCCTATTCAACCAAAGCCTGAGTACTGGCTTCATCCAAGCCAAGTGGAGGACAGCCACTGTCATCCCTTTGCAAAAACGTGGAGCATCCACCAATCCAGGAAATTATAGATCCATCAGCCTAACTAGCCTGATCTGCAAGGCCATGGAACAGATTATCATGGACCTCATTAACAAGGACATTGGCAACCTCCAGACACTTGATCTCACACAGTTTGGTTTTGTCAAGTGGAGGCCATGCCTGTTAAATTTGGTCGACTTCTTTGAGACAGCCACCAAGGCCATGGGAGAGTGGAAGACAGTGCACACCACCTACCTTGACCTAGCAAAAGCCTTTGATACTATTCCTCACTCAGGTATAATAGATAAACTCTCTCAACTGGCATCAATCCATATGTTACCAGATGGGTAGCAAACTGGCTCACTGACAGAACTCACCTAGTCAAAGCCACCTCAAGCAGCAGACCCCTAATGAGTGATGTATCCCAGGGATCAGTCTCTGGGCCTTTGCTGTTTGGGATATACTTGCAGGCCAAAACCAGTGGACTATGGCTGGCCAAGTTTGCAGATGACTGCAAGCTGGGTGCTGTCATCAATTCCCCTAGTGATGTGGACATCCTCCAAGAGGGTCTCACCCAAACAAATAACTGGTGCCAGAAACATGGCCTCAAACTGAATGCCAAAAAGTGCATCATCATCCCCTTTGGGGAGAGTGACATCCCCACAAATTATCATATTGATAATAAGGTCCTAATCACACAATCATTCGTGAGGGACTTGGGTACCCAGATTGATAGCAGACTTACTTTTGACCACCATATTGCCTCTGTTGTACGGAAAGCTTTCCACATGGCCCATCTCATCAGTAAGGGTATCTCATCCAGGGACAAGGTGGTCATAACATCCCTGTAGTCTTCCCTTATAAGACCGATTATTGAGTACAATACCCATTTCAGTATTTACCTCACAAAGCACATGCAGCAACTGGAGAGACCACAGAGATTCCTCACCAGGAGACTCCAGGGCCTCAAACATCTACCCTACACAGAGAGGCTAAAGGTCCTGTCCCTCTACTCAGTCTCATACAGACTCCACAGAGGTGACCTCTGTCTGGCATACAAAGCAGTCTCAGACCCTGCCTTGATGAGACTGCTGCATATCCACTAGTCAAGCTCCACTTGAGTAACCCATATGAGCGACCTCAACCTGGTCTGCGACATCAATAGGACTTGATGGTGGGACATATTTGTGTCCCAGACACTCCCCCTTTTGTGGAATAGACTCCCTCTCCACGTCAAACAGAGTACCTCATTAACCCTTTTTAAGCACAAACTGGATAACTGGATGGGGAGCAGAAAATACAGTCCTGGGATTCCACCTGTGTCCCTGCTGGGCAGTGGCATAGGGTGCTGACTTGTTGGAACATGGGCTAAATTCTTGGCTAGGCTTATAATGAGGGCCAATAGCCTAGTAACTTCCTATGATCCTATGATCCTATATTGGTTTAAGCTTTAAGCGTGATAATGTAATCCCAGACTGTACCTTAAAATATTATTTTATCAAAGTTAGCATCCTAGACACAGAAAGTAGCTTAACTCTGTGTTCACTGAATGTTTTAAGTAGCATTGCAAATTGAAATTGCTATACTAATTGGTTACAGTGTCTCACATACAGAGAGACACACAGATATAAAATAGCATGATTTGCAAGCAGAGATGAGAGCAATATGGAAGAAATATTTTCAGTCACTTCCAACAGTAGTAGGAGAAACACGGTGAATAAAAAAGAATTTGGAATTGTTCTTAAATATGCTTCCAGTTCATGTAACCCCATATGAATTACAAAAGGAGGCAATTCAGGCCATATTGTGGGCACTAAGAAGAGCAATTTTTGCTAACATTCAGACTCAAGCAATACTAATTTCCTGCATGGCTGGATCTAGCATGAGGCAGCCTAGGCAGCTGCCTAGGGCTCAGTGCTGCCTGGGGAAGCCTGGCTACAACATTAATTTTAAAAAGTTACATTTTCCTGCTTTGCTCAGCATCCCCAGGCACAACATTACTTTAAAGTTTCTCTGCTTTGCTGTTGACAATGATGTAAGCCAATGAGAATGTGTGTCTGCACCAAAATACTGCTGCTTCAATGAGATATTCCTCCTTTCTTGCTGGTGTGGATACTAGCCAGTGAGAATGCATAACACTGGTGGCACAAGAAAGTCATAAAATAGCACAACTACAGTAAGACATGCAGAGAAATGGCATTTGTACACAGTTCTGTTAAGCAGGTACAAGACAGAAGAAGAAGAACTGGTAGGAATGTCTTGTCTTGCGCAACATTATATTTAGAGGTCTGTGTGTGTGTGTGTGTGTGTGTGTGTGTGTGTGTGTGTGTGTGTGTGTGTGTGTGTGTGTAATGCACTTGTTAGACAGGGCTGTTTACTTAAAGTGTATTGGTCATGTTTAGAGCATTTTTTGTTTTATAATTAATTTCTTTCCCATTGAAACCCTCATTATAAAGTTGCAAGTGATTTTGCTAAAGTGTGCTATATGAATTCACAGTTTACTCATGTTTTTCTCTATAATAACCCCCACACTATGATATCATGGTAGGTACTGAGCAAGGATTTACAACTGCATTATGGGTAATTAATAACTTACTTGTTTAGAGGAGCTACATCTTATTTACATTGTGGTTTCACTACTACATCACCATATGTTAATTTTCAATGTGAGGTATACCATCTGCAAGAATTTGTTGATAATTTGTCTTTCTAGGATGAAAGAAGCTTATTCTCGTGGATGTAACATGGAAATACAGTAGTTTATACATTGATTTGGTGGTGAGGCATTGTGCATTCAGTCTTTTCTGATGTTATGCCAAAGATTTTCTTTCAGATTTGAGAAAACATAAAAAAATTTAGGGGGCCATCCTTACCAATAAAATAAAATGCAAAACAACACCCTTTTTTCTTTAAAAACGGCATGCCTCATCATTCTATATGGTAAAGAGGTTGTATCCATCTCCAAAGGTTTGTTACTTAACACTTGCTTTAGAACATGACCAATAAAATTTAAGTGACCTGCTCAAGCCTGTCACCCTGTACCTTGGTAACAGGACACAAGAGCCTTAATCCTGTACACCAACTTCCAAACCTTTTTTTTCTTTTGCAAATCACTAAGGATCATAGTTGGTCAATGTCAGTCATTAGAGCTTCACAGTTTTTGTGTTTCACAACATACTTGTTGATGCAAAATCTGTTTGGATAACTTTTTAAGTGATTTAGAGTAGTGTGTTTTATTTGTCTCTACATTTACATAACATCTCTGATTTCTGCCTCATATTTATGCATTTTCCCTGAGTATGTCGCTTAACCAGACAGTGCTTTGTCACAACTGAACATTTGGGCTATGCTCCTCAGTTTTCCCATAGACTGCAAGCCTAGTAAACAGTATCTATGAACCACAGTAGTTATGCTGTAAAGGAAGGAAATGAATTGTAGTAAACAGGAACATCAACACATGAGCCATGTTCTTTGGAATGTGATCTTTGGTTTCCTTAACATTGACAGTGTTTTATCATTTAACTGCAAATAAATTGGACAGCATAAAGACTGTGAGTTTAATGTAAATATTTTAACTGTGAATGCAGTTTAATTTAGCCTGTTATTTGCAGGTATGGGGATGTGAAAAGCACTGTGTTTGGGCTACAGCAGCTTGTCTAGCACTTCAGTGGAATAAAGTTATAAGCTGTTAAAGAGTTGCTTCATACAGTACAGGATTTGATACCCTCAGCCTTCATTTGTCTTCTGTGTGACTCTGTCAAGTTACTAGTCCAGAGAGTACTTCAGGGCTGCTCCTGAAAAGAGATACTTCAAGTGGGCTGTCCTAGGCTGCTTGCAAATGCATTGTATATTTATCTTTTGAATTTTTGCACCCTTCACATAGATGTTAATTAATATGTCTCTATATGCTATTTGAGTGTGAATTCCGGCCCATCTCTTGTAGTTTATATGGTCACCAGATACATTTCACTAAATGTGAGTTTCAAGGAGAAGATAAGTTTACTATTTCTAAGTCTGTTTTCAATGTGAGAGTGTTTTGTTTTGTTTAGAAAATAACTGTCAGTGTTTTTTTCTGCAAAATATGATAGTTTAAGTGAAATCTAAATCTGTGTTATAATTGTAAAACTAAAGAAGACACTAGTGTGTACACTGACAGGAATGAACAGTGTTTATGGTAAGTGAGGATAGACTGCCAAGTGATGGAATATTGGTGTGGCTGACAGGGGCCCTATTATTCTGCATGGGGCCTCATTTGTCTATGATCTTGTTCTGTTGACTCTGGAGGTGTACCTTGCAACAATACAGCATTATTAGCCATTCAAGTAGATCAGGCCATACCAAATATTATCAGAAGACATAGCTATTCTTGATAACAGAAGCAACATAGGGAGGTTAGATATGAGATGTAGATATCTTGCAAGCAGATGAGATCTTCACCAAAAAAAAAAATATATGTTATATGCAGTAATATTTCTAATTTTTGTATGACTTGTGAATTGTTGAACAAAGGCTGATGCAGCATTTATATAGTCTGTAACTGTTTGTTTTATTCATCGCACTAATTAATGAATTAACTGATTAATAAGCCTGAGTTTTGTTATATAGTCTAGCCATATTGCATTTCAGTGATATTTTTGCAGTACCTTCTTTACAGCCTCCAGTAACTGCAAAGTGTCTGACATTTGTCAAGTCATATTTTCTGCATTATTTGGATTGACAATCTGAACACTTTGATTTTCAGCATCCATTATGTAGTCATCACTGTATATTACTGGGATACAGTCTTCTCTACAAGATCAGATTGTAAAGGATTTCTGCATTTAGTTAAAAACTGCTACTCTGGCAGTTAGCACTGGGCACTAAAACTCCAACTTGTTAATGAGAAATGTTCCTTTGGCAAGGGCGTAGGTTTTGAATCTTTCCACCTTACCTACTGTGTGACATTGAACAAGTCACTTAACCAGACAGTGCATTTGTCAGACATCCTCTATTGCATAGCTGATCGACTTCAGGAAATGTTATAGTGATATCACCAGCACACCATTTTTAATGCAACATAGGTAATTTATTCTTCAAGGAAAGTAGGCATTGCGTAAAGCACCAAGATTTAAAGGTGTTTTCCTGCAGCAAACTCTATATTCGTAATAGTTCTGTTTAATGTGTAGAATTATTTAAATGACTATTACTTCTGCAGAGATTCTGTATATTAACTTAGCATATGTTATTAGGTGGTTGATATTTCTTATGCTGTTATAAATACTCTTCTGTTATAACTGTGCTACACCTGGCTGGATCTTATGGTATGATGGCAGTGATCTTTATACAGTTTAATGTAGTTCATCCAAAGCTACAGATAAAGTACATGTAATTTATTTCTTTATAACAATAAGGGATGTAGACCGTAACTGTTGGTGGGGGTGGGGAGCTGTCTGTGGTTGAAAGTATTTTATGCTCTTATTTGTTTGTTTGTTTTTTTTTTTTTTTTAGGACTATACCTTGAATGTTGTTCTGGGTGGATGAGTGAATGGGTCTGCTAGTCTCCCCACTTCCAGTTCCTTGAGTTCCTTGTTTAATGAACTATCTCAACTATCTCTGGATGTTCTTTTGCTGATTTCAGATTCTTAGTGATCCCCCTTTTACTTTCCCTTCGTATCATAAACCCTGTGGAAAACCCCACTTGAATAAGAGTCAACCCTCCCTGTCTGGGTAAACACTTAACATTTCCCGTCTTACTGTCATCAGAAGAGTGCCCTGGAGTCCATTTGAAATCCTGTAGAGGCTTCTATTCTGTGGGCCTATAAGAAGAAAACATGTCTTAGCCAGGTGATTTGTCTTTCTGCATGCCATGCATTGATGGCAAAACTTGCACTGCAAAGGGTTTTAACAGTGCCCACAGCTGCACTGAAAACATCTTCAGGATCCCTCTTCAGTTCTAAAGGTCTGGTTTTCCATTAACCCATTATATGCAGCCCCACATATCTATCAAATGACTCCCAGTATGGATAACCAGAAACCCACAGTCTGTTATTATTGAACCCCACCCCACCCCACTGTCTTAGTCTCCATCCAGCATAACAGACCTAGGTCCATCCACAAGCACGGCCTTTCTGGGTATGTCTGCTTCACTGTCCCATGATTATTATCATAGTGCAACCATTTATGACCCACTTGTGTGAAAGGTGTAGTGGTCAACCTATTGAAATGTGCCCACATACCTTTTGCTTTGTTAGGACTTGTCTCCCCCAAAATTTATGTGTATATTGAGTACCCAATCATGCAGTTTTCCTGTGTCCACCTTACCCCTACCGTCCTCTTGTTGGCTACGTGACACCCTGCACTTCTATCATTATCCTTCTCTTTCTCTTCTTCCTCTCTGTTCAACAGGGAGCATATATTCACAAAGTCCCCTTTTGTGATTGGTTGTTTGACATTTTCACTGAAATGGAAGCCACGTGATAAATCCAATGTTACTGCAACAGGATACCTCTCCTGGTCTGTCCAAAACTTCTTCCCTAGTTTGTGACTGCATATCCTGTCATGGGGTACAGCCTTTTGTCTTTCAGTGCTTCCCTTAAGCTGTGCTAACAGTGACCCAATCTGTTCCAGAATTGCCCCCCAGCTGTGATAGCCCTTTGCTTATCCCTGGTCCCTCAGTTGAAACAGTTGCTCCTAACCAACTTTATATCCCTTTGCCCCAAGGGCCTAAAATTGGTCCATTTTGTCCTGCTTTGAAGAGCTAGCATGCCCTGTGTATCCACAGTCACCAGTCTGTGACTCATTTTCCATAACATCCTCATCAATAAAAAAGCCTTGACTCTATAACCACTGTAAGAGAATTAGATTATCATTCCCCACCAGCTTATCTCCCTCTTTGTGTGCCCTTTTGCATTCTTTCCATCTTTTTCTTTCCTTATGCCTTTGCTTCCAGGCTTTCTTGTCCCTTGTGTTGCCCTCCTCTATCTTCCCTTTGCTCCCTCCCTATATGACCGGAGCACTTTTGCTCACCCTACCTGTGGGACAGGGGACTGATTATTTTCAGGCTAAGTATAACTCACCAGTGGAAGCTGCAGTTGCCCTGACCATATTGTCTGCCAGTTCAAATCCTTCCAACGATCTTTCATGTTAAGGCTTCGTACAGCCTGCACTTATACTCGCATGTCTTGTCCCATCTATAGGCAAAAACATAATAGAAACATTTTGTTTACTGACTTGTACTTACTGTTATTTCAGTGCTTCCAATCTGCCTATACTGCACCTTGTCCCTTCTATTCCAACAAATCCTACCAAAAATGGTTTTATTATTATAATTAGAAAATCCCTGGCAACCTTTAAACCCCACTCCCCCACCAGGTACGAGCTCACTACCACATCTGTGTGCTTACTCACAAATTTTTATTTTTTTTATATTATTATTATTATTATTATTATTATTATTATTATTATTATTATTATTATTATTATTACTAGAAGTAGTAGTAATAGTAGTAGTATTCATATGTCTCAACTGTGCAGATTTTTGCCTCATATTTTTATTTTGTTCCTCATAAAATGTATGCTTTTCTGGCAAATCGGTGAGGATTAAATTCACTAAATAATGTCATACATTTGAATATGAGAGTTCACACCCTTCTGAAAATGCATTGTAACACAAATCCTGTTATTCTAGCAACTTTCTAAGTTTATAAGTGCTGTGGTAGTATAACTGTTGATAAGTAAAATTCTTAACTTTAACTACAGACAATTACAGATTCAAACGTATTACCTCCTGTACTTCAGAATCACTGCTGATCTCTCCAAGCCTCACACCTGGCCTATGGTCCCTTGGCTAAATCCTTTGAAATCCTCAAGGTAAATAATTTTAGAGTCCATCCACAAAAAAAAACTACAATCCTCGCTTGTAATTTTATATACATATATTTATATATATTGTGTATGTATATATATATATATATATATATATATATATATATATATATATATATATATATACATATAGCTATCTATATATGTGTGTATGGGTTCAGTATAGAATCCCGAAATACTGAAATCCCGAATTTCAGTACTTTGAAACTCTATAGCCCGAAAGCTTGAAATTCAAAATCCCGAATTTCGGAGCTTCTGGTGTTGTGGTGTGTGAATGGATAGGTGCAAGTTCAGGTAAGTATGTACGAGTGTGTTGGTTAGGGGCTTTAGTGTATGTTAGTATGTGTTTTAGCTGTGATGTGTATGTGCAAGGGGCTGTGAAATGTGTGGGTGTGAGTTAACTTTGTGTGTGTGATTGTGTGATCTCGGAGTGAGTATATATAAGTAGGGGGGTGCGGGGGGCTTGCCCCCTTGTTTGTCTGTAGTGTAGGATGGTATATTTGATTGTGGAGTGACATTGTGTGTATGTATGTGGTATATTTGTAGTGTAGGTTTGCGATTTTAAATTTCGCGGTTATGGGGTTTTGGAATTTCAAGCTTTCGGGCTATAGTTTCGAAATACTGAAATTCAGGATTTCTATTTTGGGATTCTATAGTGAACCCACATGTGTGTGTGTGTGTGTGTGTGTGTGTGTGTGTGTGTGTGTGTGTGTGTGTGTGTGTGTGTGTGTGTGTGTGTGTGTGTGTATATATATATATATATATATATATATATATATAATATCACCTCAGGCTTCGTGCCCTCTGAGTGGCGCACAGCTACAGTTAAGGGGGAATCTACCTTGGATTCTGGGAACTACCACCCCATCAGTCTGACAAGCCTGATCTGCAAGACCATGGAACGTATTATCATGGAGCTTATAAACAAAGACATTGGCAATCCTCAAACAATGGACCCCACCCAGTTTGGGTTCATGAAGTATTGATCTTGTATCCTGAACCTGATTGACTTCTTCAAATCAGTCTCCAGAGCTGTGGACAAGGGTAAGGCAGTCCACACAGCCTATCTGGACCTCACCAAGGCCTTTGACACCATTCCCCACTCTGGAATCATAGATAAACTTACTAAGCTGGGCATTAATCACTATATCACTTGATGGATTGCCAACTGGCTTACTGACAGAGCCCACGTTGTAAAAGTAGCCGACTCCAAATCCAGCTCTAGACAAGTGACAAGTGGAGTACCTCAGGGTTCAGTCCTGGGACCGCTCTTGTTTGGCATCTACTTCTCTGAAGTACAGGCCAACACTAAGGGACTCTGGTTGACAAAGTTCGCAGATGACTGCAAACTGGGAGCCATTATTGAATCCCCAAATGATGTGGATATTCTACAAAAGGGCCTTCCAAAAACAGATGCTTTGTGCCAGAGCCATGGGCTCAACCTCAATACCAGGAAATGTATAGTTATCCCCTTTGGGAAAAAACACGTTCCTGTAAATTACCACATAGGTGGCAGTACACTAAACACCGAATGTGTGATAAGAGACTTAGTTACACAGGTGGACAGTGGTCTCACCTTCAATAACTACATCATCACAACAGTCAGGAAATCCTTCTATGTGGCACACCTTATCACTATTGGCTTTTCATCCAGAAGAAAGGAGGTCATTGTCCCACTGTACTCATCCCTCATTAGACCCATTATAGAATACAACACCCCATTTGGTATGTACCTTTCAAGACATCTGCAAGAACTGGAAAGGCCGCAGAAATACCTCACTAAAAGAATCACAGGCCTAATGCAGATGCCCTATGCTGACCGTCTAAAAAACTCCAGCTATACTCTGTCGCATATCGTCTACTTAGCGGCGATCTCTGCTTAATCTACAAGGCCATGTCAAACCCAGAGCTGCTGGACATACTACACTTAAAGAAATCCCAATCCCTCAGAGCCACATGCTCCAGGGATCTAAACCTTGTCATCACAATAAATAAAAAATGCTGGAGGGATAGGTTCCTGACCCAGAGACTCCCCAGACTCTGGAATAGACTGCCCATACATGTCAAGCCTCTTGGGCCTTCTTCAAAAGGAACCTCGACGATTGGATGGGAGACAGGAAATTCACCCTTTTTGTCACATCAGTTGCCCTGCTAGACAGGGTCCTGGGAAGTAAATATTGTGGGAAGAAATAGCCAGGGAATTGTTATGGCTAGGCTTGTATAGGCCCTAGGGCCGATACCTATGAACCTACATATATATATATATATATATATATATATATATATATATATAGATAGATAGATATATATATATCGATAGATAGATATATATATATAGAGTAAACTCTCAGTTAACTCTTAAGCAACCAGAAAAAAAAGAAGAAATACAGTACAATTTTCATGTGCAGCACTTTCTGTCCCACTCCCCCCATTGAAAGATACCTTACATTACATGTTTAGCATTTTAGAGTTTTAAAAAGGAAGTTAGGAATAAATTCCATCTCTCCCTAACCTAAGAACAAGTCAAACCAAACAAATAGCATAGGGTACAGTATTAGTCAGGGCTGTTTTTAATATTAACTCTCAAGCAACCAGAATCTACAGTTATCCAGCATCTACCAATCCCCAAGGGTGTCGGTTAACTGAGAGTTTACTTTATATATATATATATATATATATATATATATATATATATATTTATATAAAGGTGGAAGTACATGCCATGGGCAGGGTGAGTGGGATCGCTGATTATCTTTCTAGCCCTTCCCACATACTGAGTCTGGTGCAGATCATCCATGGATGGGAGATCATTCATGGATGGGAGCAAGGAACCAATGACTTTTTCCACTGTCCTCACTACCCTCAGGACAGCGCTGCGGTCAGATGCTTTGCTGTTACCATACCAAACTATGAAGTTATTGGAGAGGATGGTCTCAATAGTCCCTTTGTGGAAGGCTTTGAGGATGGACTGAGACAGGTTTGCCTTCCTCAGTTTCTGTAGGATGTGCAGGCATTGTTGTGCATTCTTCACTGTCTGGCCAATATAAGTCAACCAGGAGAGGCCATTTGAGATGTGCACCCCCAGGAACTTAGTGTTTTTGACTCTTTCCACTGCCACCCCCTTAATTTCCAGAGGTTAATGTATCTCCTGAGTCCTCCTGAAGTCCATTTTTAATTCTTTGGTCTTTTTTACATTTAGGGCCAGATTGTTCCAGTCACACCAGCCTATCAGATGCTCCACTTCATCCTTATAGGCTGTTTCCTCACCATTTCTGACAAGACCTATGACAGCAGTATGATCCACAAACTTAATGATTTTGTTGGATTCATGCTTGGCCATGCAGTTGTAAGTCAACAAGGTAAACAGCAGAGGACTCAGGATGCAGCCCTGAGGGACATCCATGCTCAAAGTAATACTGACTGAACTGTTATTGCCCACACATACTTTTTGGGGTCTGTTGATGAGAAAGTCCAATATCCAGTTACATAGGGGGGTGTTGATGCCCAACTGGTTGAATGGATGGATCTGTTAGTTAACTAATATTGACTGGCAAAATTCAATATCAAAATGTTAAAAATGCAGGAATCAACATGATATTATCTGTGCACTATAAAACAGTCACTATGCATTAAAATAAAAAAAAAAAACATAATTTTTGAGGGGGAGCAATAACTCATTAAGTGACTTGCCCAGTGTCACACATTAGGCAACAGGAAACAATGGGAGTCAGACCCAGGACAGCTATATAGCACTATATTGTCATAAACCTCAGCACCAAACTGATATAACAATATCTTCATTTTTATTTCAGTTAACACCAGTTTATATTTTTATATAACACAGATGTAACTACCTATAAACATACATTCTTTAACTGTATTTTGCAGTACTTGCAAATAAGTCTCCTAAACCTCTACTCCTAAACAAGCAATCTCAACAGACTAGCCTCCAAACAAAAGAAAAAAAAAAAAAAAAAAAATATATATATATATATATATATATATATATACATATACATATGTGTGTGTGTGTGTGTGTGTATGCATTTATATAGACACGTGTTCAAGAGTGAATTTTTTCAAGACATAGTCTTATATATTAGATATTTGGACGACATCTTTATTTTGTGGAAGGCATCAGTGGAAAGATTACATAAATTTATGCAGTACCTCAATAATACAGTAGATTTTTTAAAATTTACCCATAATTATAGTTATAAAGAAATTTCATATCTAGATGTATTATTGAGTCAAGATGTATGTGGATTCACTTCTAGAATTTATAGGAAACTCACATTCTCGAACGACTACGTTCATTTTAGTAGTAATCACCCTCCATATGTTTTTAAAAATGTTATCAAAGGGCAATGCATACGTGCAGCGAGAATGTCATCCAACAAAGAGATCTTGGATTTTGAATTAAATGTCATCAAGGATATGTTTATTAGCAGAGCATACCCCAAAAAGATGGTTATGGATGTAATCAATTATGTGCATAATGAATGGGGAATTAAGTACAAACCTTTGTTAGGTTCTTATAAAATGGAGCAACAGATATGTCTTGACCGAGACTTATCTGGAAGGGTCTGCATACTTACTTATACTCCTAGTACCTACATCATTAAGGAAATTTTAGAAAGATATTGGAAGACATTAACCATCATGGATTTGGAAGATATATTAGGAACCAAACCTAGATGTGTTTTTAAGACAGCCCCCAATATAAAGAAGTTATTAGTGAGAGCTAGTCATAATAAACAAGTACATGACACATTCAAAGGCACATCCAAATGTGGAAGGTGCCGTCAATGTAAATACATTAATATGGCTAAGGTTATTAAATTGGATGATATATGTCATACTATCATCAAATGTAGAACAGGTAATTGTTATACTAAGCAGGTGGTCTACATTGCTATATGTACAAAATGCAATGCACACTATATAGGGAAGACGGAAAGGCAGCTCAAAAAACGCATTTATGAACACCTATATAAAATAGGTAAATGTGACACCAAAAATGCGTTATATAGGCACATATTAGAAAAGGGTGAAGACCACAATTTTGTCTTTTCTATTATTGATCAAGTAACTGATACACCCTTTGGAGGCAACTGGAAAATGAGATTAGCACAATTGGAGAGTAAATGGCAAATTTTAACTGATTCCACGAGACCGCCTGGCCTCAATGATTTTATTAGTATTAAACCTTTTTTAGCTTTAGCCTAACATATTTTTCTATCTACATTTTTTCATCAGCTATTTTAGATATATTAGTATATATTTATTAGTATCCAACTGGTATGTGGCATTATACTATATTTATTTATTTTTATCATTTTCATTCTTATATGTCCACTTACAATCTGCCCACATATGTTCGAGTGGATTGTTATGATTATATTTATTGGCTTTAGTATTGTCATATACATAGTTTATATATGTACAAAAATATATTGTTTATACATCAATTTTTTACATGTATCAATGTTAGTGATTTTTAATTCATATATTTATACATATAGCTTGTATATACATATTTTACTATTCATCTTGCTTTTTAGCTGGAATATTTTATAGGGTGCTATATTAGCGAATAATGTAAGAAAATGATGGTTTGTCTCTAATTTTTTGGCAGATTTTTGTTATCAATTATATCATTATGTAATTAATTGAAGTGTATAAATATGAAAGGGTTTCAGCATTTTATTGTTCTGAGGAAGACTGTTATTCAGTCGAAAGTGCTAAACCAGGAGTTGTTATTGTTCTGTAATAAATCATGCTTATATTCTATTTATATCCTTGTCGTACGAGCAGTTATTCAGTCTCAGCACATCATTTTCGTTCTTGTGTTGTTCGCTGCTAGCTGATTTTTTTGTTATTAAATTTGTTTATGGCTGGGGTCCACCAGACAGGACGCTTTCCCTTGGTGTAGTGGGTCTTGGTTTTATTTGGGATTGCACGATCCATGCATTCTTGGAGATGTCCATAGAAAGCATTTGTGTAGGATTCAGCATTGTGGGATGTGGTTTCCATTGGCCCTGAGGGCTTAAATGATACCATCTCAGTCTTGAGAAGTGTAAAGTCGGCTTTTGAGAAGTTTCTCACTGTAGTCTTTTGTGCTGGGGGTGAAGGTGGTAAATGTATATCCAGGGTGATTAGTTTGTGGTCAGATCTCACCAGTGAGGGCAATACTTCAGGTGTGGAGCATTTTGTCCCCATGTTTGTGATGATCAGGTCTAATATATTATCCCCCCCTTGTGGGAGAGGTGACTAGCTGTTCCATTGCATTTGAGTTTATGAATTCCAGGAACCTTTGGGCTAGGGTGTTAGGGCTAGAATAGTGCACCCAGTCTATGTTAGGGTAGTGGAAGTCTCCCAATATGATGGTATTTGGTGAGACATTCATATCTTCCAATGTCTTCAGGAAGGCTGAGTGGGGTTCTTGAGATTGGGAGGGTGGTCTGTAACATGCAACCAGTTGTATAGCAGTTTTGCCTATGGTTAGCTGCACCTGGATGGTCTCCGATGCTTCATGAGATGCCACTAACCTAGAGGTGTGGGTATCCTTGATGAATATGGACACCCCCCCTCCCTTTGTGGTTCGGCCCGGGTTTTGGGGCTGAAAAGCATGATACGAGGTAAAGCCTGGTAGTGCTGGGGTGCTCTCAGGAGCCTTGAACCAGGTCTCGGTTACAGCACAGACATCAATGTTCTCCATACTGAGAGTGCTTCGAGAGCCTGCATCTTGAGATTTAGACTTCTGGCGTTGAGCAGAATTACCCTTAATTTTTTTCCATTTTTGTTTTCTAAGGAGGTGGGTTCGTCTTTTGAGCCTTGCCTAAAAAAAGGCACTATGGGGGTGGCAAGAGCCTTATCCAATATCCAGAAGCCCAGTGGTGACAGGTGCAAGCCGTCCCTTGTGAAGCAGCGTGGTTTGTCCAGCATGTCACCCCAAGCAGACAGACATTGGATCCCCCTAGAATGACACCAGTAATTGAGCCAATTATTAAAGCTCACAATCTTGTCTTTGTATTGTGGCATCTTTCTTGGTGAGTGCAGGATGCTGCTCAGGGTCAGAGTCATACCAGCCTGGGCTACATAATCAGAGAGCTCCTCAATGTCTCTTTTCGTGTAGTCCAAGGAGGTACATCTCAGGTCATTCACGCCGGCATGGACAATGACAGAGTCATATTTGTACATGCTTTTGAGTGACCTGAGTGCGTGTGTTATATGGCGGATCCTAGCCCCCGATAGGCAGCTTACCGTTATCCTCTCCTTGCTCAGCCTGGTAAGTGAGATGTCAGTGTGTCTGACTATAGAGTCTCCTATCACTAGTGTATCAGGCATAGTGTTTGGCCTTAAGGGCTGTGATTTATTGACACACAGATTTATTGAAGTATGTGTTGCATGTGTTATGTTTTGAGGTGGTGGATTTTTGGGTGTCTGCTTTGGGAGCCTCTGTTGTTTTGGTAAGTTTTTTAATAGTGCCTCCGAGTATGTTTTTGTGTTATTATGTGCTTGATTTGCAGTTGGGGTAGGTCTATGTGGGACTGGGATTGTTGTGTGTGTGGTTTCCATCTCCTCCTGTCTGGTCATGCCAGCCCTGAGTTGAGAGAGTTCAGCCTCCAGTTTGGCTATATAGTTGCATCTCTCACATGTATTTGTGTTTGTTGGGAGGAGGAGAGGGTTGTCTGTGTACATGAGACAATTATAGCATTGTCTCAAGATTCCCAGATTAACCAGCTGAGCAGGAGAAGATGCTAGCAATCTACCACTCGACATGCTAGAATATTATAAGAGAGTGCTGTGCCTTTAAGGGAAGCGGTTGGGGTGGTAGGTGTATGTAGTGCTACTTGAGTTTGAGAGTGCTTGCTTAGAAGAGTAGCTTAGAGAACAAGTGCTATGCTTATAATATAACGAGTAGACTGGTTATTCTAAGTGTAGAGCTTTCTAAGGGAAAATTTGAAGAGCAGACTTGGCGGAGCCAGGAAAAGTTTAACCCTGTTTAACCGGCGCTGTGCTATGCACACAATCGCGCAAAGCCGCGCTAATGCAGATTTTAAACAGGGAATTTGAAAAGAGCTAGAAATGGTCCAAAACAACCAATTACTACAGCTCTTGTGCTGAGGTCACTTCCTTCAGGGACAGACAGGCTGCTAAAGGCTCCCCACTCCCACTGGTGAGCAAAGAAACTTCCTTCTTATCCAAGTAAGGTAATGGACAACACAGGAACTACACCACAGCCCAGAATACAGCAAAGCCTGTAAACTGGTCTAAACTAGTTGAGCAGAGGCAGGAAAACAAGGATTATTGTTTTGTTTTTTTTGTTTTTAGATAGAAAACACTCAGAAATACAGAAGGCAGCAATAAATCAGTTACACAGGCTAGCACACTTTAGTGGGCAGCCTCAATAGTTAAATTAAACAAACAAACACAGATTTTCAATTAATTTTTGACCAGGTAAACTTTTAAGTGCAGATACTATAAAATGCAGCAAACAGTTAAAAAAAACAGTATAAGCTTGTTTAAAATAAGCAAGAGAAGGTATTCCAAGTAAAAAACAGAAAAAAAATACTTAAATCTGGAAAGTAGTCGCTTTTCTCAGTTCTCTGTAGCTAGGACCACTCTGTAGGACCACGTGGAGCTGTCAAACTTTCTCAAACTGCACTACATCACTGGTGTACATTGTCTCCAGATGAGCACAGCACTCTAGATGATGTCACACCAGGGCCTGTCCAGCAGCATAAGACATCATCATCTTCTCTGGAGGCCACATCCCTCAAACATATCACTGACATACATGGTCTCCAGATGAGGACAGCACTCTAGATAACGTCACATCAGTGTCTGTCTAGGAGCATAAGACAACATCAGCTTCTCCAGAGGCACATCCCACAAACAGCACTACATCACTGGTGTACATGGTCTCCAGATGAGCACAGCACTCTGGATGATGTCACACCAGGGCCTGTCCAGCAGCATAAGACATCATCATCTTCTCTGGAGGCCACATTCCTCAAACAGCACTACATCACTGGCATACATGGTCTCTAGACAAGGACAGCACTCTAGATAATGTCACATCAGTGCCTGTCCAGCAGCATAAGACAACATAATCTTCTTCAATGGCCACATCCCTCAAACAGCACTACATCACTGGCGTACATGGTCTCCAGATGAGCACAGCACTCTAGATGATGTCACACTAGTGCCTGCCCAGCAGCATAAGACATCATCATCTTCTCTGGAGGCCACACCCCTCAAACAGCACTACATCACTGGTGTACATCCAGATGAGTACAGCACTCTAGATGATGTCACAGCGGTGCCTGTCCAGCAGCATAACACATCAGCTTTTCCAGAGGCCACATCCCTCAAACAGCAGCTACAAACAAAGTACAAAGGATTAGTCCAGATAAAATCACCTTCACACTCTTTCTGATACCTTCCCTTTGGTGAGGAGGTGAAGATGCCTCGTTAAAGTTTCAAGTAGTATATTCAGTTAAGTAAGTAGACAGGCAACGGTTCTTGTTCTAATGTATTGCATTTAACGGATCAGTTATTTAAAGGCATTACTGACAATGGTGGGACAGTCCAGAGGAGCTGATTGGAGAAAAGCAAGGAGCCAATCTCAAAGTTTAGAGATTCATCCTTTATTTGAATATTCCTGAATATCTGACAGCTCAGCACCCTGTGGAACCTCATTCTTAGATAAAAGGTTTTTATTTTTATTTTCAACAAGCAAAAAATGACAACACACCAAGAGCTACTACTATAGAACTATTTTTAAGAAAACACTTTCAACTGAGCTTGATCAGGTCCATCTAATAGAGTGGTTTGTAGAATGGTTTACAGTTTATCATTGAAAATGCCTAGTTTTATGGCGTTATAAACAGACTTTATTTCTCTGTTTGTATCACATATAATATGAGAGGCTATGTCTGCATTTATGGGACTCATATTCCATGAATCAGATTATGAAACTTTATTGCAGAACTCTTTCCAGCAACATTGCAGAATTCTTTCCAGTCTGACTTGTTCTTATCAATGCTTATATCACATGTAATATGAGAGGCTGTGTGAAGGTTTCAGCCTAGCTAGCTAGAATTTTATAGATAATTCTGTCATCTGTAAATATTAATGTAGACCACAAGGCTTGTTGTCTTAAATGGTAAAAATAGTGTTACATATGGAACTGGAAAATAATGTAAAAACAGTGCACTCTGCTGTAAGGAAGCTAAGTCAAGCATTTTATGACTGTCTTTGATCTTTAAAGTCGGCTCCAGGTACAGCCTGTCTAGGTGAAGGAATTCTTGCTATTGTTTTTAGGCCAAAGTTAATGGCCAGAATTTGCATGCATAAATGTCCTTTATGGATTTGCTTCCTGACCAGGTGTGAGCTTACTAAAGAATGTAGCTTGTTAGCCTGGGAACCCCAGGAAAGTGTGAAGAATGATGTAATGTGAACCAGGAATGTGATTTTAAAAACAGAGAGAATCAGAGAGCATTAAGCATTTTTGTCTTGACCATCCAACTCAGCACTGTTTTGCTCTATATGTAAGTTTATCTTAGACTTGTGTTTTCTCTTAGTAATAGCTAGAAACTAGAAAGATTAGACTGTGTTTTTCTGTGATGTCAGAACTGTACTACTGAATTATTTTAAGTATTTCTCTGTGATCTCTGAACTCTTGACTAGCACTATGTAGTAAAACGTATTGTCTTGTGTTTTTATTATTATTAAAAATGTTTAAACCCTTTCAACTGTGGCTGTTTTTGTAGAGATAATTTAAGCTCTTTAGAGTACTTGCATGCCTTTGGTTAAATTGTACAAAGCCACTCTAATAGTTTTAGCCCTGAGCTATACTACCAGTTGGATAATAATATTGCACAGTAATAATTGGACACCCTTTAAGGGACTTTGAGTAGCTGATAAATATTAGTGGGTGGTGGCAGCTGATACTACCATATAGTCTGGGAAAAAGGGGCACAGCAGGAGAACCTGTGCCAGCCTTTCCCAGGAGTGTCTGTGTGGTTGTATAAACTCGTCTCAAAGTGTGTGTGTGTGTGTGTGTGTGTGTGTGTGTGTGTGTGTGTGTGTGTGTGTGTGTGTGTGTGTGTGTGTGAGCTACCTTGGCAGGGACAACGAGCACTGGTTGGACAGAGAGGGTGCTGGAGGTTTTAGCTTGCCCACTACGCTGAGATGTGGACCCTATAGCTGTGCCAGTGGGTAGTCTTATTGGGGACCTGAAGAGCAAGGAAGTGACCAGCCCCAGATTGACTGTGATCTCTGTGTGTTCTTAAGGGAAATTGCACTTTACTGTGTGTATTTGTTATCCTTTCCTCATATATGAGACGCCCCTCTCTGGTGTTAGTGGTGAGGATTGAGGCGCCTTGATTGCTGGGCAAGGGCACAGGTGTCACATATTAATTGTTTGGCAGTGGTGGGATATACACACCACATATTAATTGGTTGGCAAATACTCATTGGCTTGTAGTGGTGTGGGTAGAGTGAATTCCTGTAGTTTGTATAAAGTGAGCTTTGAAGGTGTTTTGTACTGTAAATCAGTCACGCAGTGAATACTCACAGTTCAGATTACAATTGTTTTATTTCTTTTGTTAGCTTAGTTAGTCAGGGTGAGCAGGCAGCATGTCAGTGGAGGAGTATGGAAAGCTGACAAGGAGCCAGCTGGCTGAGATGTGCCAGGCTAGGGGACTGGTGCATGGAAACCTGGGTCTATATTAGAACATCAAAGTTTCAAAACTTTGAATGTTCTAATATCGAACCCTGTTCAGCAAAAGCTGAAAATATCGAAGCAACAGAAAAACAAATTTTTACCTAGGGGAAGAATTTGATTGCCCGTTTCTGTTGCTTCAGTATTTTCAGCGCTGTGGTGGAAATTTACGGGTCAGGTTCAGGTAAGCATGCAATTGATTGAGTGTGCATTAGGTTAGTTAGGGTAGGGTGCGGGTTAGGTATGTGTGCGATTGTGTGGACGTGAGGTTTAGGGTGGGTTAGGTGTATTAGGTTTAGGGTTAGGGCGTGGGTCAGGTAAATGTGCAATTGTGTGGACATGAGGGTGAGGGCGGGGTAGGTGAATTAGGATTAGGGTGCAGGTGAGGTGAGTCTGCAATAGTGACAGACCTTAGGGTTAGGGTTTGGGTTAAGGTAAGTGGATAGTTGGTGTATGTATAGTTTAGTGTAGGGTTAGGTGTAAGATTTTAGGTGTATGTGTGTGGATTGCTGTTTGTTTGATGTGCTTGTGTTGTGTGTATGTGTTTTGAAACAGCAATTTTTTTCCCTAGGAAAAAATTCGCTGTTTTGTATGTTTGATGTTTTCAGCATTCGCTGAATAGGGTTCAATATTAGAACATTCGAAGTTTTGAAACTTCGATGTTCTAATATAGACCTGGAAACATGACTAAGGCAGACCTGACTGCATCCTTGGTTACAGCTGCATCAGAAAACAGCAACCAAGAGGAAAGTCAGAGTGGCAGTGGAAATATAATACCCTCGGAGAATGGACAGCTCAACCGTTCTGCAGAGGACTTAAAAATCCATCTGGAGCTAAAGAGACTTGAGTTGGAAGCCAGGCATTTGGAGATAGAAGTGGAGGAAAAGGAGTGGCAGAGGAAACATGAGAGGGAAATGCTGACACTTCATCGGAGTCATGGAGGTAATGGGGAAGGGAGTAACTGGACCCCAGAAGCACAAAAGGTCAGTAAATTTCTTCCGCAGTTTAAAGAGGGGGATAATTTTGATAGTTTCATTCATATGTTTGAGAGAGTGTGCAAACAGTATAGTAGTGACCAAAGGTTCTGGATATGGTTCCTGACCCCTTACTCCATTAGAAAGCTGCAACTGTTTTGTCAAGAATGTCTGATGTTGCATGTTTTGATTATACTGCTGTCAAAAATCACTTGTTGGAATTGTTTAAGCTAGCCTGAAACGTATAGGAAAAAGTTTTGTGAGCATAGACGCGAGGCAGATAGAAGTGTGTGTGAATATGTTGCTGAGCTGAGCATTTGTTTTCATAGCTGGGTGAGTGGATGTCAGGTCATCACTTTTGAAAGGCTGGCAGACCTTTTTGTGAGGGAACAAGCCCTTAGCACTTTGCCCGAGAACATGAGGATCTGGTTAGTTGATAGACAATGTGCTAATTCAGATGTGTTGGGGGAGAAGGGAGACCTATACCTGGCAAGCAGGGCAGCCCTGCACAGGAAAGGGGCCCCCAGTACTGCTCATGGGTCTAAAGGAACCCATGGTGAGCAACACAGACTGCCCCAACAGAATCTGCCAGTAGCAGGGGAAGCCACTAGTTCAGGTACATGTCCAGGAACTAGGGTTTAATGTTTTGAATACAACCAGTGGGGCCATGTGGCATACAGGTGTCCATGGAGGCAACACCATTTGGAACTGATTAAAAATAAACTAACTGACAACATTCAAAAAAGGAACTGTAGTGCTCTTTGGTACTCCTCAAAATTATATAATGCCCAAGCACTAATTACCCATGACATACTGGTCAATGTCCTTCCCTACACTAAACAACAAAAGTATCTTGGACTCACTTTTGATCAAAACCTTACTTTCATTTCTCATATAGTATCACTAACTAATAAAGACTTGGCACAGTTGAAAGCTTTTTGCAAGCTCTCTAACCACCTTACACTTGAAGCTAGATGAGCAATAACCATAAATGTTCTCTCAAAACTTTGAAACAGTCCTCCTATGAACACACTCTGCTCTTCACACATTACTAGTTTACTTCAAGCAAGCAGGAATGAAATTGTGTGATTCACAAATCTTGCTGCTAATAGAAAACACCACTGCATTAGTCTAAAACCAAACTGGTTTCAGTCTCAGCCAGAACCTCTTTTCTTATTAGCATCTTAATTTTCAAATTTCTTCATGAGAGGCATTGATCCCCCACTCCTCAATAAACTAGGATGTACACCCCAAAGTTATCTCCGCAGAAACAGTGATGGTCAAGAACTGCTTAGGTCTATTTTTGCTCTCTGTAAGAGAGGTTTCTCTAAAATTGTTTCTGCCCCTTGCAACAGAATTTCAACACAATTAAATAAAACTGAATAACCTAGCCTTTTCAAGAAGTCACTAAAATAGCATCACAGTAAAACATTGCATGTAAATGTTTTTGTGATCATGGCAAATCTTCTCAACACCCATTATTACACGCAACCCTAAGCACCTCTTTATGTAGTTCAACCACAGCTTGAAGCTCTTTCCTTCTTTCTTCAGCTCCTTTTTTCTCATAACAATTCCTCAGTACTTGAAACTCAGCAGTAACTGAAGTCTTTTACCGCTTCATTCCCTCCCTACTGAAGGACCCCAAGAATGGTTACTGCCTCTTCACTAACTGATTCAGGACTATTGGTCGCTTGTTATTATGTTCTACCAAGCATCGTTTTACAAGCAAATGGTGCCTTTGATGTAAATGTTGGCTTCTGTGTTGACAAAGGTACTTTATACTTACTGTACTCTTACCTAATCCTTTGATTGTTCATTTGTTTCATCATTGTGCAATGCTTTTGTTTCTTTATTGCAAGTATGTTTAACTATTTTCATGTTAACGTTACAGTGATGAAATCTTGTTTTGTTTATGTCACCATTCACCACGTTCCTTGTATCAGTTGATTTTACTGTAATACTCTGTTGTGTTTTTGCCTATATGACCTGAGTCATGTCTGAAAAAGGTATGTGTACCTACAAATGCAAATAACTAAATAATTATTAAAAAAACATGTTTTTCTCACAGGGAGGTCCCAGCAGAGCCTGGGGTGTTATAATCACTAGCCTTTTGACAGTTAACAAAGAAGATTAAGGCTATGAGCTTTTAGCAAGCTGCTTCCTGAAGTCCAGGATTTGATTTCCCCAACCTTTGTTTGCCTCCTGTGTGACTCTGAACAATTAAGTTAACCAGGCAGTGCCAGGGGCAATTGTGGAATTGGGTTAGGTTCCTCAATGGTCTTCAGGAATGCACACCTGGTAATTAACTATGCAACTGTGGAACATGATGCCATGAACCATTCATTTTTGCATCTGAGCACGAATTGAGTGAACTGGCGTTCACATAACAGTATCAGTATAACATGTCTGCAGAAGCATGGATAAAGGATCGCTGAGGCCAAAATAATGAGCCAAGCTTGACAGCACCCCACCTGATGGATTAGCACAGGCAGATAATGGAGATCTGAACATGAAAACAGCAGCATTTCCAGTGATGTGCCTGACCCTTTTATTTATCTTGTTTGCTGACCTAATCCTGCCCAGGAATTACTAAAGCATGATGACTGAATTAGGATCTTCTGGTAAGTATCAAACTCCACCACTGGGCAAGGAGGGTCTAGGGTTATCTTCACGGAAGGGAAAGGATACTTTGGAAGATCTAACATATCTCTCAATCTGCAGAGTCTGAAAATAGGTACAATACAATGGCTCTTGAAAAGTAAGCATATCCAGCCAAAATCTGGGCACTTAATTTGCATATTTTTTTGAATACCGAAGAGTACATAATATATCCCTTTGTAGGACAGTAGGTTACCACTTAGAAATACAAATTTACAAAGTTCATAATGACAAAAATTGCACAAAGATATAAGCATATTTGTAAAGACGGTATAAAATCTATAGACTTTAATGAATGGTACTGTAAAAAATCTACCTCACAAATTAATAGTTTTGCTTATGACAAAGTGAGATGTAACATGAAGGTCCTCTTTCTTTAAAATTTTGGTACAACTAGTATGTTGCTCATGTAGTCTATTCTCCTGTGTACTAAACAGCTTCAAAACTGTGTGTGATGGGGGAATGCACAAAATCATATAAATGGGTAAAGCAATGCTGAAATTAGGAACATGCCTAAAAAATATGTGCATTGTGTGAAGGGGAAACATCAAACTTGAAAATTAGTACATACCGCCAAATTAGGTACAATTGCGAGGTCTGAATCTAGGGCTTAAGGTGAATGAGATCTGTGGGGGAAATATGTCAAAAGGAAATCAAAGATCAATGCAGCCAAGGTTCAGTTAAGGTTCCTTTATTCTTGTACAAGGAGTCAAAAATGCAGTTCAGAAGTTTGTCTGACATTATACAGGAAATACTTCACAGTTATACCATTCTATAAGCCATTGCCCTCTAAGCTGACGTAATTAAATACAACTCTAAGCATTGTTCTAAGACAGGTGTTTAGTAAGTTTTTCTGCTGATATAACAATTATAAATGTTCCCATGAGAAAGTTCTCTCAAAAACAACGTGGCCTTCTTGACCACCAGGCTGTAACGATTAGTGTTACAATTCGTAATTCTTTCTCACTTCGAACACAAAGCACATACTGATTGCAGTTTACAATTTTATCTATTTCCTCTGCAGCTGCAGTGTTCATTTAACATAAACAAGATTATTTGTCTAAGTCTAATAGCGTTTCATTGCTCTCCTACCTTAGTGCTAGCAAAATCATCTGTTTCTCAGTGTATGATCAAGGTCATTCTCTGAGCAGAAGCAAAGAAAGAAAGTACATGCAATTATTTTTCAGGCCTGTAACAGAATAAATGTGTTAACCCTTTAACTTCTAATGCAGCAAGCATAGCACTAATACATATATGAATACATATCTTACTATATATGTGAATACATATTTTTCTAACAATATAGGATCAGCAAAAATATTTAAAATTGTCATATTTGGCATCACAGAGTATTATGACTCGGTTTCCAGTAACAACCAACTTGTTACATGCTTGAAATGTGGATATTAAGAAATTCACCATGAGAGTGGAGAGATGATTCGTTCTTGTAGACAGCTGCATAACTCCATATGTTTATAAAATAATGGCATGGTTCTATGGACCATAACAGAGTTATTTCATGGAGGTTTTCTCATGTGGCTCTTTTCTGTGCTGTTTAAATTGCAGTGTACTCTTACATTACACACTATAAATTTCCCATGAATTTAAAAACAAAAACAAGTGGTTCTGAACATTTCAACACAAGCTTTATAGGTGGATTGAAGAATTCCCTAAAAAACTGTAGTAGCTGAATCTACCTTATTGATCAGTGCACCAAATATTGAGTTGCTGTAAAAATTACTAAGTAGCAGTAGGATTAAAGAGGCCAGGAGCAAGGATGGTTTAGAATTACAATTTTAATTCAAATTTAACACTGTATAACTTTGTATTCTACAGCTTTTCCATTTAGCCTTTTGCTGAATATCATTAATTTTGTCCATCCATCCATCCACCCACCCACAGGCCCTTTGCCCATTTATTGCACATGGGGTCAGGGTGTCACTTCAACAGTGGTAATCAACTAGAGCCAAGGCTCATACTTCTGGTGGTTAGCCCTGCCAAGGCTGTTCTTCTGTATCACACTCTTGCATGCCCACTCAATCCACCTACTGCATATCTTTGGAATGTGGGAGGAAACCGAAGCACCCGGATAAATACAAAAACAAAAGGAAGTATTCTTCTCAGACCATGATATACATTTGAAACATTTATTGATGAGTTATCAGATTATCCTATTTCATTTTCTTCTAGAGGGTGGATTCAGAATGAGATTGGCTGGATGTAACAGTGTTGATATTCAGAAGCCATCCATAGCAAGAAAGGCACAATTGACAAGTGCAGGAATCATATCTATAGTAAAGGACATCTTCTGTATCTCTTTAATATCTAGAGTACACGAGGGGAGGCATTCACTCTGCTGAGGTAAAGTTTTAACTTTATAGAGTACTTAGCAAAACTGAGAATCACTACAAGGCAATGAAACATTGAGAATGCAAAGTCAGCATCTGCAGAAGGCAACCAGCCTGTAGTTCATAATGGAATGTTGATAGATTTTTTGTTCAAAAAATGTTATTTTTCAACAAACAACATATAATCAAATACAAAATAAATACATTATGAATGATATATTAAATTCTTATGATACATAAACCAAATTAACTATGTACAATATACACAAATGCCTGAAAAAAGAATGTTAAAGATAAAGCTCCACAATTTTCTCATTTTCCAGTGTCATTCTCAATTATTAGTAATATAATTCTTTTGATATTAATCAATAAGAGAAATCACTTTAATGCAATGATTCTTGATAAATACATTAGGTTGAATTCATAGGTCATTAACTTTAGTTTCTTTAAGTGCATTTTCCTTTAAAAACTGAAGAAAGTCTTCAAAACCAGGAGGGGGTAGATATTTTCCATTTCTTCGTAATGCATTTCCTTGCTGCCACAATGATGGACCAAAGAAGAGTATAGTTAATATAAACATGGACACTGACCTTGTAACCACAAAAAAAAAAAAAAAGTGGAAACCACATTGAAATCACTTCTTTATTATATATCCACAGGTAGAATTAGAGCTAGTTTAGCATGGAATGCAGTCTGTCTAGATAGCTCTCAACTGTGGGCCTATCCACATGATGACCAGAGGATTGGCTGTTATGTTCTGTCTGTTCACCACACAGGTCTTGTCTCAGATATATCACTGACATTCTGTCTGTTGAGTGCTATCAGTACATGACCACATCCATTTGTGTTTCTGACTTCATATTCCTGAATAAGGGTCTGTTGCAACCAATCCTGTAACACCAGCAACCTTCTCAGTGTATAACAACAATATTGCAAATATGGCCCTGTGTTCCGGCCTCTGTCCTCCACCTATATACCAGGCTTTGTCCATATGTCATGCAGTAAGAGGTTGTTAAGTAGTGACCTATCATTATGTGGTGCTGCCATTCCTGCCATCATTCCAGTGTTGTTGTGGACCCCCACCCATATTGTGGGGTGGGGTCCATATATCTGTGGGCTACAGCTGCACAAAATGTGTGTGCCCTTGTGCAGTCCAGAGGTCAGTGTATGTAACACTGTTATATGTCCGTGTAAGTCAGTCCATGGGGGAGGGGTATGCACCATATATACCCTAGGCTGTTACAACATGTGAGTGATATTAGTAGTAAGACACGTTAAGGTATATGGCTGTACATTTTCATACATTTCACCATGAGAACAGTAGTGGGCTAGTGCTTACTGTCTTACTGACAGTTCTGTTTGTTAGTGTGATAGTGATTTTTAAGTTAAGCATTGTTATTTACCAGATACATCTTCACTGGGACAACTTAATTCTTTTCCCCCTAGGGGTTGAGTACAGAGTGTAATTGGCGGCGGCATTACTTACTGTTGATTGTTCTTATCTTCTGGGACAGCGTTTCTTTACTGCTGACCGACGTGAAGGCCTTGGCTTGGACAGCAACATATGTTAGTTATGCTTTCAGATTACTGTAAAAATGTTTTGCTTGAGAGTTGCATTACTCAGTATGTATTTCAAACACCTAACAGCTAAATGAAATGGCATATACAACTGTAATAGTACACAAATAAACATTTCTTATGTATGCAGACCTGTATATGCTGTTATATCCTTTGACGTCTCTGTGCGTATATGTTTCATGCGATAATTGTCTTTTGTATGAGAGAATCAAACAGTGTCCATTTTAAAAAGGTGACAACTGTAGGAATACTGGCTGTTCGATATACTATATATACTCTTCTTATACATATCTATACATAGTAATATATGTATATGTGTATGTATATGTATATACATATATATCTATATATATGCATAAATATATATATATGCACATATGTGCGTGTATGTGTGTGTGTGTGTATCTGCATATATGTGTGTGTGTGAGTGTGTATGTATCTTTGGAATGTTTATTGCTTCCACATTGTACATTCACTATGGTAGCCAAACTGTACTGCATGATATGTTATTGACACCATCCGGACATCATACAGGTGGGATAGATTACTGTTAACTTCTTGTGGCTATGTTGGGTATGAGACTTGCAAGTGTTAATATTGTGTTACAAGGTAGATCTGTTCAGCTGTGGAAGAGGGGATGATATCAATAATTACAAGAGGTACTTAAATTGGACCCCCTCACCCCCATTAACGGTGCCTTTGATGATACATGTATTTGTTGTGTTCTTTTATTTAAATATGTACACACACACACACACACACACACACACATATATATATATATATATATATATAGTTGTTTACATATATATATTGCTATATATATATATATATATATATATATATATATATATATATATATATATTCCCTCTACTGTTGAATGACTGTGCTGGATGATATGTTTGAGAAAACATGAGATTTATTTATATTTGACATAACTTAGTGGTAATTCACTTTGACTATGGTGTGCAGGGTCTGGGGTTTGAGACTTGCAAAGGCTGATTATTTTGTTGCTGGGCAGAACAAGGGTTGTTAGATATAGAATGATTAAGGCACTTTTAAGCAGTTGTAAGCGGGTTTGTGTGGGTTTGTGTGACTGTAAGCAATGCTAACTTCCGGTTAAATATTCTTACAGTCAGTTAGCCTATAAATTGCTTAACCTGTGTAGGCATTGCTTACCCCCACACCAACAGGCTTAAACCTCTTTACCGCTACTTAAAAGTGCTTACTCATGCATACCCCCTTGCTAATTTCTTTAAAAGAAAAGAAAAAGCTGTCCAAGCTGAAAAATCCTTTACTAATGTATTCTACGGGCACCTACAAGAATGCATGGATCGTGATATCCCAAGCAAACCAAGACTTACTCCTAAAAGAAAAGGAAACCAGTCTGGTGGACCCCTGCCATAAACAAGCTATACAATAGAAGGAGGAAACTAGTACAGAAAAGAGTAAAATCCCAAGAAGGGAAGACATCCCTGATCAGTATCAGCAAGAAACTACGAGCCCTCATAAAATCATCCAAGGTGAGCTTCAAAAGAAAAATTGCCAAGGACTCCAAAGATAACCACAAGGCATTCTTTAGCTATGCCAATAATCTAAGTGACAATGCTCAGATCTGCTCAGAGTTGGTGCAGAATGGCACAAAATACACTGAACTGACCGATATTGCCAACATCCTGGCAGACAGGTTCAGTGCAAACTTCACCCCCCTCTCACAAGGGCCCATAACCATACCAGAAGAATGCAGAGCCCCTGAAATCACAGACACTCAGGTTAAAGTAGCCCTCTCCAAAGCCAAAAACACAGCATCAGTGGGACTGGACATTGTCCCAGGCTGCATCCTACACAAGCTCAAAGAAGAACTAACCCCTCACCTAAACACACTGTTCAAACTCAGCCTCTCCACAGGCTACGTACCCATAGAGTGGCGCACAGCAACGGTTATTCCACTTCACAAAGGTGGACCCACAACAGACCCTGGGAACTATCGCCCTATAAGCCTGACTAGCTTGGTCTGCAAGACTATGGAGTGCATCATCATGGAACTCATTAACAGAGACATTGGGAACCTCCAAACACTGGACCCTACCCAGTTCGGCTTTGTTAAGGGTAGATCATGCCTCCTAAACCTAGTAGACTTGAGTCAGTTACCAAGGCTATAGACGAGGGAAAGCTGGTTCAAACAGCCTACCTAGACCTTGCAAAAGCCTTCAACACCATTCCCCATTCTGGTATTATAGACAAGCTCACCGGCCTGAACATAAACCCCTACATCACAAGATGGGTTGCCAACTGGCTCACAAACAGAACCCACATGGTGAGAGTTGTGAGAGCAAGGTCCAACTCTAAATCGGTTACAAGTGGCATTCCCCAGGGCTCAGTTCTAGGACCCCTCCTTTTCTGCATATACTTCTCAGAGGTACAGGCAAGCACAGGAGGACTATGGCTGACCAGGTTCACAGATGACTGCAAACTAGGGGCTATAACTGACTCTCCAGCTGACACAGACATCCTCCAAAAGGGTGTCACTGAGACAGATACCTTGGTGTCAAAATCATGGCCTCAAGTTAAATGCCAAAAAGTGCATAGCCATCCCCTTTGGAAAAAGCAAAGTACCCACAAACTACAACATAGGTGGTAGTCCCCTAAATACAGAAGACGTAATAAGGGATCTGGGGACCCAAGTAGATAGTAATCTCTTCTTTGATAATCACATTGCCAAAGTGGTTATAAAATCTTTCTATGTGGCCTACCTAATCATAAAAGGGTTCACATCCGGATCAAAAGAGGTCATTGTGCCCCTCTACTCATCACACATCAGACCCATCATAGAGTACAATGCCCCATTTGGGATGTACCTTACAAAACACCTGCAACAGCTGGAAAGATCACAGAAGTACCTCACCAAGAGGATCACTGGCCTCAAACAGATGCCCTATGCAGCTCGACTGAAGAAACTCCAGCTGTACTCAGTTGGATACCGCCTACTCAGAGGTGACCTCTGCCTGACAAACAAGGCCATGTCCAACCCAGAATTGATAAACATGCTCCTCCTAAAGAAAACCATATCCCCTTGAGCTACATGCTCTAGGGATCTAAACCTCACCACAACAATACATAGGACATGCTGGAGGGATAGATTCCTGTCCCAGAGAATTCCCATGCTTTGGAACAAGATTCCAATCTACATTAGGCAGAGCTTCTCGGTAACACTCTTCAGGAGAAACCATGATGGCCACTTCAGTGGCTGTGCTGAACAGAGGCACATGGAACTAATCTAAGGGAGCGGCGAAAGCCAACACATTCTGGCTAGGATTAGAAATGCCTTCGGGCAGATAGCCTAGTACCTACCTATGAATCTATGAATCTATGATAGGAAAGTGGTGAAAAAAGGGCTCAAAGTGGGAAAGACAGTAGGGAAAATAGCTAGGGATGTGCAGGACGGGTGTAGGGAAGGTCCATAGCTGCCCATTTCTTCTACAGCAACAGCTGTGCATATACACTGAATTTGAAGGTAGATTTGGACACTCAAACTCCTGAGTGGGGGGTGAGGACAACAATAATATGTTGTGAAGCCAATTAGACCATATTACATGTGTTCAGTGGACATGTATGTGAAATGGACAGCTATGTATGGGGCGAGATTTTTTTTGGGGAACAGATTGCCCTTTTTTTCTTTTTTTAAGGCGAGAGTGGGGTGTTGGGGAAGGATAGTAGGTATATTTGGGGAGTTAGGTTGGGTAGGATGACAGACAAGATAGCATACAGGGGCGGTATGTGACACATGTGGGGGTAAACACCTTGAAAGGGGAGGGATGTTTGGAAGTTGGAAGCCCATGAGCCCCCAAATGGAAACAGTGGGACTGAGGTCCCCACCCATGAGCAGTCACCACTGCACCTTCACAGCCCCAAAGGCAGCTGTGCTGGGGGATGGGTAGGAGGGGCAGGCTGACCCTCTAAATGCACCACACAGCCCTCAAGCTGGTGCAGCTGATCTCCAAACTCCCCTGCGGAGCTCGCTATGCACCAGACCCCAGACCTGATGATGGGTGACAGTTTCCTGTCCGCATTCACTCACAGGGGGGTGAACCCCATCCCCTGGGGCAGTTCTGCTCGAATGTGGTGCAGGAGCAGCAGACAAGGAGGTCCTGGGGTGAGCCCCAGATGTGCTGGCACCTGGTGCCATGGTCATATGAGGTGGGAGAGGTAGGTTTGCTGGGACTGGCCTTCCCAAACGTGCTATGGTGTTGCAATTTTAAAACATATGTGGGTTAGTAATAGTGAACGCATTCCAGGATTAGGTATAACAGCATGCATAGATATTCCCATTAACCCAAAACACCAGATATGGAACAGTTGCCCAGCAAACAGAACACATGCATATATGGAACCACAGTGGTCATTACAACAGCATGCAGGTTACATTGATGGCAGAATGCCACCAATGTGGAAGTATTTCAACATGGAACATGCATTGAAGCACAGTTCAATATTTATCAAACAATAGGACAAATGTCGCCAACAGTAGATTTAATTGTACACATACCCATTGAGTTGTGTATTTAGATTATTGTTGCAGATATGGTGGGGGGTGTCAATTAACAACTTGTATATTCCTGTAGTTCTCACTACTTTCTTAGTCACTGCTGTAATCTGTACCTTACAGGTATTATTACACTACCCTATGGCCCTAGTTTGGACAGTGGCATGTTTGTAGACAACTATATTTGTGAACTGTGTTTTACCTGCAGTATACACCTCTTATCTGGTATACCTGTGGAGGTATTGTTTGTTAACACTACCTGACTGTTTCTAAGCATATTCCCAGATTCCAGGTTGATGTTATGCACATATCTCCCAATATCTTATTGCACACACTCTGGTCAAGGCTTGACAACATGTAGGTAGAACTGGGACATATTTTGACAATTGCCCTCATAAACTTTTGTTGAGTTGCTACAATGACAGGTTTGATTTCAAATACATTTTCTAAATATTTTCAGGTCTGGCAATCAGTTATATGTCATTAAAAGCTGCCTAAATTTCAGAGATCATCACACTGATTTGCCTGGGTACAGAGTAACAGGCAGCAGATATGGGCCAATTATCTGGCCATTCTGAACAAATCTGTACAGTTGAGGAGTATGATTCTGCATAGAGCTTACTACCACTCCCAGGAATCGAACTATGGCTGTGTATGCTACAAATAAAACAGTGCACATCACAGCTGAGTGTGCTATTCAGATATTGTTGTGTATTTTTTCACTGATTTCTGTCTATAAGTCTCCCATGGTTTTACAATCTGACCTTGTAATTACAACACTCTTACACAGGGATTCCTAGAAAGTTTTATTATGTAGCATAGTGTGGGTGACAGTGATGAGTAATACATTATTAGTCAGAGAAACTGCAGCACTAACAATGCCATACAATACCAGACTAAACAGTACCAGTCCAGGATTTCAATCTTTTATTTCCAGGCACAGTTTTCTTATCTGACAGACATGTGGAGGGAATGTTTAACACTACCTGAATGTTGCCACACATATTACCATATTCCACATTATTATTATTATGCAGATATATCTCACTCTGTTACTGCACACACTCTGGTCATAGCTTCACAACATGGGGATAGAGATGGGACATAATTTGCATATTATTCTCATAACATTTTGGTGAGTTGCTAGAGTGACAGGTTTGTTCTTATACATATATTACTGACAGTTATGATGTCTGACAATCAGTTGTATGTCATTATTTGCTGCCTAAACTTTTGGGATCATCCCACTGATTTGCCAGGGGAACAGAGTGACAGGCAGAAAAATTAAGCCAATTATCGGAACAGTTGAGGGGTATGATTATGCATACAGCTTACTACCATTCCCAGGATTCAAACCATGACTGTATGTGCTAAGAATACAACAGTTTACTTCACAGTTGAGTGTGCTATTTGGATTTGTTGTGTATTTTTTCACTGTTTTCTGTCTAAGTCTCCCTCAGTTGTACAATATGACCTTGTGATTGCAACAGTCATATGCAGACATTCCTACACATTTTATTTATGTAGCACAGTGTGGGTAATAGTGCTTAATACAACAGTAATATTAAGAGAATGCAATACTACATTACCATATGATACCAGAGTAAACACAAGCAGTCCAGGAGTTAGACGTTTATTGCCAAGCTGTTACCCTTTTATTTACATACAACCTATATGAGACTCTTCCAGCCATATTGTCTGGTTTATTCAGTACATCCCATATACAAAACAGGTTTAATACTGGCAATTAACTTTCTACTACTTTTAGATTTATTTCTTATGACAGTAAATGCAAGATTATTACTAACCTGCCTCGTGACACAGCCTTTGCAGCCTACACACATGGGCTTCTTGATTCACGGCCTGCTCCGCTGTAGCTGTCTGAGACATAAGAAGAATATTTTGCCATACCTATCCATAATATACATGAGCTAGGCAATTATTAAACAGTTAGTAGAATGAGTACTTACACACTGCTGGGACATCACCCTGCCTAGCTTCTTGGATCCACTGATCCAAGAGCTCCCTCTTCCTCCATTGCAGGTCAGCATAGTGATGCCTGACCTGCTCACCAGTTTGAGGGATGCCAGTGGCACTGGTGAGGTCACGGGCGAGATGGTCCCAGGCTTCCACTTTATATTGGGAACCCTGGTACTGGCCCTGCAGCAGTCTCTCTTCAAGGTCTTTTGCCAGGAGTCCTGCCATGACCTTAGACTCCTGGATGTCCCAGCTCTGTGTTCAGAAGCATGATCCTTCCCCAACACCAGCCATTGTGCCTACAGGAGGAAGCTGCAACCTGTTATGAGATGTATTCCCACCTGTGGGGTTTAAATAGGGCCAATTTCCCACACTTTGCCATGATTGGATGGCTTTGAAAATGCTAAGCTATGGGCAAACCTGCTTACCTAAGGTTGGCATTGCTTAAAGGGGCATACCAATGGGCAAATCTATTTAGCTAGGCTACGCATTGCTTACACTGGGTAAGCAGAGGTGTGCAATGCTTAGAGATGCTTATTTTTAAATTTGCACACTATTTACCATTTGGCATTGATTTATCATGCATTACATGTTATATATTTGTTTAGTATCCCTGATTCATACACTGTAGGGGGTACTTGTGTTTATCGGGGGATTTCACCACTTTATTACAATGACACCTCACATCTGGACTTAATGCAGTACTTCAGTTCACAAATATGTGCTATTTAGTAGGTTATACAACAAACAGATTGTTTATAAATTCCTTTCACATGTAAATTGTGATTTTGCTATAGTGAGGATCTGTTTGGGTATACCTCAATTTTATGTACAGCTGTGATGGCTTAGTAGTTAACTGCTGTGACTATAGTGTACAGGGTCCTTGGTTCAAGACCTGTAAGGGCTGTTTATTTTGTTGCTGGGCAGAACAAGGGTTGTTGGATACAGAGTGATTAAGGCATTTTTAAGCAGTTGTAAGCGGGTTTGCACGGGTTTTCACTACATTAAGCAATGATAACTTCTGGTTAAATATTCTTACACTCATTTAAACTCTAAACTGCTTAACCTGTGTAGGCATTGCTTACCCCCATGCAAACAAGATTAAACCCACTTATTACTGCTTAAAAGTAATTACTCCCACTTACTCCAGCACTAATTCAGAAAGAAAAGAACTATGGTTCTTGGGAAAGTGGTAGATTTGGACACTTTATACATTTTTTACACTATTTGCTGTATGACATTGATTTATCATTCATTACACATTATAACTTTGTTTAGTATCTCTGATTCATGTGTACGTATACTGTATGGGGCACTTGTGTTTATCTGTGGATTTTTTCCACATTATTACAATGACACCTCACATCTGCACTTAATGCAGTATTCCAGTTCACAAATATATGTTATTTAGTAGGTTATACAGCAAAAAAAGTTCATGAATTGCTTTCACATGGAAAATGGAATTTGCTTCCGTGAGGATCAAAGTGGGAATGACTGCTCGCAAAGCAAATGCTGTAACCACTACACTATTACAGTACTGTTTCTACTGAATGTATCTTGCTATTTACTTTCTTGTACCATTTAAGCTAGAGTCTGCTTAGCTAAGCCATGGGCAAACCCGCGCAACTTCTGTTAAATTTAATCGGTTTGATAAAAAAAATATTTCTAATGTTATTTTCTCAAAGAATGGACAGGTTTCACTTATTGCTGTGGATTTCTGCATGCATCTGCACATTTGACAGAAATCCTAGTGTGTTTGTTGTGATTGTTGTCATAACTCTCTACCAATCAGGGACAGATCTCAACAAAATCAGGGACAACTCCAGAATAAATCGGGGATGATCAGGGACACTTTTCAAATATTAGTTCTATTAACTTGAGAAATTAGCAGAAGTAGAGAATCAAAATGTGAATTAATATACATTTCCTGACATGAAATTACTCAACTCTTCATTATTGTCATATTTATTTATTAAGTATAATTCACCACCTTTTGTTCAACAGGCAAAAGTATTAACAGGGATTCAGAGGGACAAAACTGAACTTTGAGTCAACATCAGGGATGTCCCTGACAATCAGGGACAGTTGAGAGGTCTGAGTTGTCAAACAGCAATTCTTAAGTGCCTGGGAGTGTATATTGTGAGAGCTCTGCTCTCAAACACACCCCCTGCACTCGTCCATGTTCCATGTCTGTTTAGGAGCAGAGGCACTGTGCCTTCATAACTATGCATGGTGTGCTGCCATGCTGCTCTTAAACTGTTGTTTCCTTATAGGAATAAGCTATTCCTGCATGGATGTTTATTGAATCCCAGGGCATATTTTCATGTGAATACTAGAAAAAAATCACATTCTTAAACATTTTTAGTATAGGATTTAAGTATTCTGAATCCATAAGATAAAACATTTTTATATTGCATTTGATTACACAGATAATGACAAAAATTATTTGACTTAGATGGAATATATTTATGTAAAGTATTATTCTCATTATGTAGAATAGTTAAATGTAAAGTTTTTTTCCAATTTAAATTGAAGTTAGGATCAATTCAGTTTAGTATAATTTAAAATATTGAAGCTTTTACATCTATATCCAGAAAATTAATTATCCCTAGATTCCAATGTCTTATATGATGTGAGAAATAACAAACCAAAGAAAATTTAAGAGAAGATTATTTCCCTAATATCTTAGGGAAAAGAATCCTTTTTATTAATTGGAGTCTATCTTCAAATGAAATTATTAATTTATTCCATTTGGAAATAATACTTTTTGTTAATTATATATTATCATAATTAACATTTCTTATTTCATCTAATGATGAGAGTAATTTCATACTTAGATATTCTATTGAGACAACCTGTGTGCTAATGATGTGATTTAAAAAGTAGTAGAGTTCTTCCTTATATTTATTATTATACATTTAGATTTAATTTGATTAAAATAAAGTCCAGAAATAGATTGAAAAGCTTCAATTGTAGACTCTAGTTCAAGAAGAGTTGTTTCTGAATTGGAAAGTTTCAATAAAATATCAGCAAATAACATGGTTTTAGAAGAATAAGTATTAGATATTTCTATACGTTTAATGTTTTGATTGTGTCTAAACTGGCAAAAACTTCAGTTGCTAATGCAAATAAAATTGGAAAAGGGGACAACCTTGTTTGGTGCCTTTAGATAAAGAAATATGTTTGGAAATAAAAGGGCCTATTTTACATATCATACATTGTTTTTATAAATAGTTTTTAAAAGTGAGATAAAATTTATGGGAAAATCAAATAATTCTAGAATTTTATATAAGTAATCCAAGTTTAGAGACTCAAAGGCTTTTTCAATATCATGGCAAACTAATAGGACTTCTTTTTGCTTGTATTCAAGAAATCCATAATAGTTAAATTTTGTCTAATGTTATCATGTATCTGTCTTTGATATATGAAACTTGTTTGATCTAAATTAATTACTTGTGCTATTGTTTTTTTATTTTGTCAGTAATGATAGATATGAAGATCTTATAATCATTATTTAAAAGTGAAATAGGCCCATAGGATCAGAAAATTTGTGGATTTTTATTATCTTTTAATATTGGTGTTATTATTGAATATTTCCATGAGGGAAGAATTTTTTTTTATGTAGTGTACACTAGGAGAGGCATTTACTCTGCTAAGGTGAAGTTTTAACTTTATAGAGTGCTTAGCAAAACTGAGACTCACCACAAGACAATAAAGTATTGAGAATGCAAAGTCAGTATCTGCAAAAGACAACCAGCCTGTAGTTTATAATAGAATGTGGATACATTTTTGACTGTATGACATCCCATAAAAAAGGAAATTATAATGAACATGACTTTTCCTAGGCACACTGTAACCAAACATGATTAATATTTTAAGAAATACACAAAAAGATTCTTATATATCATAACAGTCAATATTTTCAACATTTCCTTCTATTCCACATCATATATTGCACACACATTCCTCTTTTAGGGGAGACCCAGGAACAATGTCTGGTTAAGTGACTTGCTCAAAGTTAAATGGTAATTAAATGAAAACTGTGAGAATCAAACCCAGGACAGCCACATAGCAGTATATTGCCTTCATTTCTGCACCAAAGTGCATTACATTTCTTTCACTTTTATTACAGTTAACACCAGTTTATATTGTTGTATTTTTAGCTATATATAACCCAGATGTGGCTGCTTATAAGCACACATTCTTTACCTATAATTTTTCATCATTGCATTTAAATCCCCCTAAACATCTATTCCTAAACCAGTTTGTAACCATATTAAGTAGTTTATTCTTTTTCTTTACATGATATAACTAAACTTTTTCTCTTATGCAAGAACTTATTTTTCATGTGAGCCATAAAAAGTAATTTTACAATAGTCTCAACACATCAGCCTCTAAAATATCCAGTTTGTCATACATACATAATGCTCTTTATTCTGGTTGCAATTTTCCTTCTTACAACTCCTAATAACTCCTCCCACTCATGCGGAATAAAATAAATGAATGCTATTTCCTTATGCAATGAAAGGTATAGGAGTTCCCCTTCTGCCCTGGTCACGTGTTCTCCACTCTATATAAACACTGTTTCTCTCTTGATAATATGCCCATAGGCCAAATGAAATTCACCCAGTCAACAAAACAAAAATAAATAAATACATGTGATGTTTACCACATGATTTTGGAAAATGTAAGAAACTAGTTCGAGAAGAGAAAGTACAACCAAGCTGTTTTTAATCCTGTAGGTAAATGCTTTACTTTACCTTACTGTGTTTAAGCATGTAAAAATCAGCATTCTGCACTGCTGTTTAAACCAAACACCCCAGATAACTAGTGCTCCACATCTCCTGTTTGTCCTGCATGTGTTAATGAGGGGGAGAGTAGCAGCCTTAACTATCATAAGCTGCTGTTTAAACCAAAAAACCCAGATAACCAGTGCTGACATCTCCTGTTTGTCCTGCATGTGTTAATGAGGAGGGGACTAGTAGCCTTAACTATCATAAGTTGCTGTTTAAACCTAATACCCAGATAACCAGAGCTGCACATCTCCTGTTTGTCCTGCATGTGTTAATGAGGAGGGTAGTAGCAGCCTTAACTATCATAAGCTGCTGTTTAAACCAAACACCCCAGATAACCAGCGCTGCACTACATTTCCTATTTGTCCTGCATGTGCGAATGAGGATGGTAGTAACTATCATAAGCTGCTGTTTAAACTAAATCCCCAGATAACCAGCGCTGCATATCTCCTGTTTGTCCTGCATGTGTTAATGAGGGGGAGACTAGCAGCCTTAACTATCATAAGCTGCTGTTTAAACCAAACACACAGATAACCAGTGCTGTACATCTCCCGTTTGTCCTGCATATGTTAATTAGGAGGAGAGTAGCAGACTTGACTATCATAATCTACGGTTTAACAAGGCTTTTCTGTTTATCAAACACTCCAAGGGCATTGAAGTCAGTTCCCTGAAATGCAACTAAAAATATCTGCACTCTGAAAGTTTCACTTTCGATTTTACTAGGAATAAAACATGCTGATTGCTTCTCTTTCAATTTTGCTCAGAACAAACTGGCTTGTAGTGTGCACTGTACCATGAACCCTAGGAGTGCTTTCACTTCCTTCTGGAAAGGGAATAGGCAGGTTGGAAGGCCCTACATTATGTCATGGAGTTTAACATGCTAATACTGTAAACCTCTCACATTCCATTAGTTGTAAGAGTTGTGGGAACATCTACAGCATTCCTCACCTACACTGTGCTGCTTTCTATGGATAAAATAGTTTCAGGCTTCATTATTCAGACTCCTGTATATTTTAGCAGCATTGAGTTCAGTGATAGTGTGGGAAACCTCATAGTATGCATTTCTGTAAACAGGAACTATAAGTCTCCTCTGCTGTCTCTCTATCAACTTCAACATACCTAACTTATGTTGCATTGTGCTGGAGCCTGCAATGTCCTTTCTGTACACTAAGAGAGGGGCAGAGCTTCAGCTGTGTTGGTGGTTTTAGTCTTTCACCTTTTGTTAGCATTAAATACAATGAGCTATAGAGAACCTTGTACTGTAATTACTTCCTATGGTCTCAGAGATAAACACAGAATTGTAGTATCATCTTTACTCCCTCACATTCCACCAGTATCAGTTGTAGCACATTGCTGTTAGTACCCCACCATTCACAAGATACATTTTTTGCACAATGCTAGGAAAGTCTGTACTGTATCTGCCACCTGCGGCTTCCTAAGTCTATGAAGATAAGCACAGCATTTAGTTTCATGATCAGTGCTGTTCACCTTTCACCAGCATGACTTGTAGCACAATGATGCCAGTTCACTACCTTTTACCATGTACAGCTGATGCACAGTGCTGGGGATGAATGCACTGTACCTGTTTCCTATGGTCCCAAGGATGCACACAATATTTTAATATTTAATGGAATGCTATCAACCCCTCACTTTTTAGCAGCTCCGGCCATTGCTGTTATTCCCTCACTTTTCTAGCTGAAGCACAGTTCTGTCAGACCCACACATTTCACCAGCACCTGTCGTAGCACAATGTTGTCAGTCCCTCACCTTTCACCTACTCTGATTGTACCACAGTACTGTGGAAGACTGCTCTATAACTGCTTCATATAGTCCTGGCGATAAACATAGGATCTTAGTATTATCCCTGGTGCTATCACTCCCCCAGCATTCTCCAGCATTAGCTTTATCATGGTGTAAGTATTGAGGAAGATTGTAGCCCTTTCCTAACGTTGCCCTAATTCCTGTAGATAAACAAAGGGCATTCAGTTTCCATTTGTATCAGACCTTTATCATACACATATTATATTATATTCTTAAAAAATGAATAGAGAACTCTTCCACAAACATTCTTATATTTTAATGTGCGGATAGAAATTGTGTTATTGGTACTGCAACCTCATGCCCACTCTGACCACTGTGGACTCTGCACAACTGTTATTCCTGTAGATTCTCAGGTGGGTCTAGACCAGAGAGTGCTAAGAGAAATTATCACTACTGCACAATTGCTAGATTGTCTAAGAATGAAAAATGCTGTCGGTATAGATTATTTGTCACTGAACAGCATCATTCCCATGTCACGGTGGTAGGTACTAGCATGACATTTATTGCCACTTTATGTGTTCAGGCCCTCCCATTAACTCCCTCTTTGTGGGCACATGAGGAGAGAAATTAGTTAGTGAGTGAGCAGTCTGTCTGCAAACATTCACTTCCATGGGCACTCTGTATTCAGGAGGACTGAATGTTTATCGCAATGTAATGGTTGAACTACTGTTAATAGTCAACAGTTTCAGACTTTCAAATATCAATTCCTTAAAAAATCAGGCAAACTGACAAAACACAAAGTGTACCAATGTCTTCCTCCTGACCTAGTGCCTTCTCAGCTGCCTCTGTATCTGTGTCATAGATATTTGGAGCTGTTTACAGACAGAGATCCAGTTCCTCATTTTAGTACAGTATATGTGAAGGACTTTGAGTAAAAATGCATTTTCTGAATCATTCTTGAACTTAATATCCTCCAAGTCTGTAAATACTGTCACATCCATACTTTCCTTTCCTCTCAGTTTTATACTTGTCACTAATTCGTTTGGCATACTGTGTGCCCACATCATGCTCACCATCTGTCCAGTCATGTAATGTGTATCAGTTCAGACCCTTCAGTATTTGGCAGGAGATTAAGTTCTTCAATGTGTATCTTCTTCAAAGTTTCTCAAACAGCACTACATCACTAGCTTACATGGTCTCCAGATGAGCACAGCACTCTAGATAATATCACACCAGTTCCTGTCCAGCAGCATAAAACAACATCAGCTTCTCCAGAGGCCACATCCCTTAAACAGCAGCTACAAACAGAGTACAAATGATTAGTGCAGATAAAACCACTTTAGCTGGCAGATATAGGAAACTCTCTCTCTTTGATGCCCTTCCTGGGGGGGGGGGGGCATGATAAAGATGCCTTGTTAAAGTTTCAAGTAGTTCATTTGGTTAAGGATGAAGACGGACAAGTGTTCTTGTTCTAATGCATTACATTCAACAGGTCAGTCATTTAAAGGTGTTATAGACAATGATGAGAGTGTCCAGAAAGAGCCATTCTCAAAGCTTGGAGGTCAGTCCCTATTTGAATATTCCTGAAGATGTGTACCCTCAAAAGCCTGTGGAACCTCACTTTTAGAAAAAAAGGTGTTTATTTTTTATTTTTAACAAGCAAAAAAATGACAACACACCATGAGTTTCTACTATAGCACTATTTTTAAGAAAACACTTTTATCTGGCCTTCATCAGGTCCATCTAATAGAGTGGTTTATAGAGTGGTTTACAGTTTGAACATTCAAAATGCCTGATTTTACATGGCTATCAACAGACTTTATTAGTTTGTTTGCATCACATGTAATATTAGAAGATATGTATGCATTTATGGGGCTCATATTCCTTGAATCAAACTATGAAAACTTTATTACAGAACTCTTTCCAGTCTGACTTGTCCTTATCAATACTTGTATCACATGTAATGTGAGAGGCTGTGTCCACTTTTATGGGGCTCATATTTCCTGAAGTACATTATGAAAGACTCATACACATGGCTCAGGTAAACAGTACCCATTTTTCTTCCTGATGAAGACCGACCTTTTAATATTCAGGGGAGGTAGTCATTTAGAGGTACACAAGGTGATTCCCATTCTTTAAAAAAATACATGTACCCAGAGAATTAGCTTACAGTGGAAACAAGTGACAGTGCTCATTTCTACAGAGTTCATGGATGTGTACAAGTAGGAAGAAAATGTAAGTACAGTTTGAGACCTCAGAACCTTCTGTATTAGCTTTTTGTGCTCTTGGAATACAAACACACTGAGTGTCAGTGAATATTCAAATAAAGGACTAACCTCTAAGCTTTTGGACTGGCTCCTTTTTTCCTCTGATCAGCTCCTCATGACCCTCCCACTATTGTCTGTAACTGCCTTTAAATAACTGATAAGTTGAATGTAATGTATTACAACAAGAACACCTGTCCATCTACATATGTAACTGAATAAACTACAGGAAACTTCAACAAGCCATCTTTATTCCTCCCACAGAGAGGATATCAGAGAGCAGGAGAATCTCCTATATCTGCTAGCTAAAGTGATTTTATCTGGACTAATCCTTTGTAGGTGGGATACCAGACCTGGCTTCAGATACCTGGATTCCCTTTGTTTTTCAAACAGCAACTAAATATGTGCTAGTTTTTTGCCACTGCTGTGAGAGTTACAAGACTGAATGAAGGGGTGATATTCCTTCATTCATTTAGTGATTTATTTTCCAATGCCTCTCAGGATATTTTAAGGGACAGCTTAGACACTAGCTTCACAGTGTTCTTTTGGTGGACAAGAGGCAATAACAACAGCATGTATTCCTGGAAGTCCTGACTTCAAGTCTAAGTCAAAGGCCTACATTTTCCTTACATATTAGTGATTAATAGTGTCTATGCATGTGGCTTTCTAGTGTGTGTATGTGTGTGTGTGTGTGTGTGTGTGTGTGTGTGTGTGTGTGTCTCTGTGTGCGCGTGTGTGTGATAAACCAAAATGCTGCCAGCCAGCTAGCTGGAATTTTGTAAATAATTATGTCACTTGAAAATATTAATATGGTTTATGTAGCAATGTGACACTGCCAGCCCAGCTATCTGGAATTTTGTAAATAATCATATGTCATTAGTGAACATTAATATGATCCATAGGCTTGTCTTACAAATGTAACAGAACAATATATTATGTGGATATTAAACTACTGGTGCAGAAGTGTGTGTGTTGAACTGTATGTTATGTACTGAGCTTCAAGAATGTAACCAGTGTACCCTACTGGGAAAGAACGAATGTAAACTATATGCCTGTGCAAATGTATTTTTAATAGTAGTAGCTGGAACATACAGAGTTAACTTGTAAACTATGAGAAAATAAGTGAAGAGTTTTACAATGTGTTATAAAGTTAGTTAATACAGCAAGAAGACATGATGTCTTGTTGTTGTGTCTTTCGGCTTTTCCCAGTTAGGGGTCACCACAGCGGAACTCCGGTCCGCTAATGATTGGCAGTAGATTTTTACCTGCCGAGTTGCCAGCCCTGACACACAACCTTCAACGAAGGTACACCCATTCACACATGTCTCCACACAGAAGATGCTCTAGCTGAGAATCGAACAGGAGAATGTCTTACTGTGAGGCGACAACGCTACCGCAGCACCACCACCACAGTCCAAGAAGACATGATGTCTACAGATAGAAATTCTTTCTATTGTCTGGAAACAGAAATAACTACAGGTTTCAAATGTAAACATGTTTAATTGTTTTACAACTGCCAGTTCTAGGCAAACTTCTTACAGATAAGTATTTTTCACAGAGAAATGTTAAATTCTGTTGGTATCTGTTAGCCTAGGAACTGAAGGCAAGTGAAAAAAAGGAGTGATGTAATCTGAGATGACCCAGCAATAATATGTATTATTAATTTAAGAAATATCTCTCAGAGAAAGGCTGTGCATTTTGTATTTGTCTTTGGATCTAGAAACATCCTCTCATCAGCACTTGTCTTGCTTATAGTAAGTACTAGATTACAGTGATTTCTTTTAGAGATATATAGAATATATTAAGATTAGTTAAGCTGTTTTCTGTATTTATGTGAGACTGTCCTGCAATGTTGTTTTAAAATATTTCCTGTGATTCTGAACTCTGTTGTCACTGTATTGAGTTACTGAATATTGTCTTGTTCTTTTATTATTTATTATTAAATATATTTAAACCTTTTAATTGTGACTAATTTATCTAGAGATATTTAAGCTCTTACAGTACTTGCATATGTATTTGGTGACAATGTATAGGCCACTCCTAAATAGTCTTAGTCCTGGTCACACTTACCATATGGACAATAGTAACATTACACAGTAGAATTGGTCAGCCTTTGGTAAGGGCCTTATAGTAGCTGATAAGTAAGGGTGGTTGGTGGCAGTGATTACTACCTTATAGTCTGGGCAGAAGGGGGCATAGCTAGAGAATCTGTGCCAGCCTTCCTCAGGATTGTCTGTGTGTTTGTATATAAATCAAATCTGAAAGTGTGGTGTGTGTGTGTGTGTGTGTGTGTGTGTGTGTGTGTGTGTGTGTGTGTGTGTGTGTGTGTGTGTGTGTGTGTGTCAGCTCCTTGAGCAGGGACACAAAGCACTGATTGGACAGAGTGGGTGCTGGAGGTTTTGGCCTGACCATTTGGCTGAGATCTGAACCCTATAGCTGTGCTAGTGGGGAGTCTTATTGGGCATATGGAGAGAGGGGGGGAAAACCAACCCCAGACTGACTGTGATCTATGTGTGCTCTTAAGGGAAATTGTACTATTGAGGTTCCTTGATTATTGGGCCAGTGCAGGGGTGTCGCAGAGTGTGTGTGTAATTTGCCCTTAAAACACCATATTGTTGGGATCTGTAGCTGAAAAGAAAATTACTTTAACATATAACATAGATTGTTGGTAGTTTTAGGTTCAAATCCCACTTGGAAGCCTACATTTTCCTTCATAGTCCATGATTTACAATATCCTGGGCTTTCTAGTGTGTGTGTGTGTGTGTGTGTGTGTGTGTGTGTGTGTGTGTGTGTGTGTGTGTGTGCATTCTGATTTAAATACAACATGCAAGGGATTTCCAAGCTGAAAAGGAAGGGTGTTTTGTTTAAGGGATAACTCATAATTTAACTGCATAATGGTCCAGCTACAGTTGCAGCAGCATGGGCTGCAGAGGGTCCTGGGTCCATGTCACACACAAAGTCTAAATTTCATTTCCTATTCCATAAATCCCTAAACTCTGACTTAAAGATGGCCCTCAACAGCATGGTGTTATGCGGCACAGAGAATGTTGTAGGCAACAGTTCTAGTCTCTGCACAGAGAACATTGTATATTACAACAGGCTCCTTCAGCATGAACATCTCATAAATTGTGGTATGTAGCACAGAGATAGTGGTGGTCATGGCATAGAAAATGTCACAGGTAATAACATTCACCTGTGGCATAGAAAATTATGTATATAACATTGTTAGTCTCTGTTACAGAGAATAATGTAGAGACCAGTGTGGGCATGTGACACAGAGAATGTTGTGAAGGACATTGTTGCCTATGACATATAGAATGTTGTGGGTGACATTGCTACTTGTGACACAGGGAATGTTGTAGGCAGTGTTGCTGGCTGTGACACAGAGAATTTTGTGGGTGACATTATTACCTGTGACACAGAGAATGTTGTGGGTGACATTGCTGTCTGTGCCACAGAGAATGTTATGGGTGACATTGTTGCCTGTGAGACAGAGAATGTTATGGGTGACATTGCTGCATGTGACACAAAGAATGTTGTGGGCAACATCGTTGTTTGTGACACAAATAATGTTATGGGAAACATTACTGACTGTGACACAGTGAATTTTGTGGGCTACATTACTGCCCTTGTCACAGAACATTTTTTTTGGCAGCAATGCTGAAAGGTGGCTCACAGAGTCATGTAGGCAACAGTGTTAGTCTGTCCCAGAGGGAATGTCACAGACAGCATTACTGGCCTGTGGTACAGACAAAGACATATGTAACAGTAAGGTCCTATGGCACAGAGAATGTTACATATACTATGTCACACAGAGAATGATATAGTTATCAGTGGGGGTTAGGTTAAGACACTGTCCTAGTTAGCAGTACTGTTTTTTTGGGACAGAGAGTATCACAGGTAACAGTGCTGGCCTGTGGTGCATACACAATGTATCCTGTTATTTCACCAGAAACCTACGTTCCAGAATGGGCTGGGAAAATAGCTAAGTCCTGTACTAATATTCCCAAAACTTTCTACCAGTCAAATCCTATCAAAGCCTTAATGGAGTGTTATCATGACGTCACAACCCCCCCCCCCCCAATAAACCAATTCTTTGACAGTACTTCAGACAATGTACCTAACTGGCCACTAGCAACAACCCCCCCCAATAAACCATCTCTTTGTCAGTACTTCAGACAATGTACCTAACAACCACTAGCACCCCCCTCCCAATATATCAACTCTTTGACAGTACTTCAGACAATGCACCTAGCAGGCCACTAGTACATACCCCATTATAAACCATCTCTTTGACAGTACTTCAAACAATGTACCTAACAGGCCACTAGCACCTACCCCCCCAATAAACCATCTCTTTGACAGTACTTCAGACAATGTACCTAACTGGCCACTAGCACCTCCCCCCCAATAAACCATCTCTTTGACAGTACTTCAGACAATGAACCTAACTGACCACTAGTTTCAAGCAGTGGTTATAACTCTTACCAAGGGGCTACTCTGTCCTCAGTTATTTACTTCTAGCCCATAGTAGTGTGGGCCCATTAACTAAAGTTCTGTCTAAAAAAAAAAAAAACTGTTAGCAGTCAGTTGTTGGAATATATTGGAAAATATGACATTCTCATCAATAGGCAGCATGGCTTTTGCCCAAATTACAGCACCCTTATAGCCATTTATTTGCTTATAGATGACATTTTTTTCTAGGACTGACATTAATAAATTAACTCGGGCTGTATATCTAGACTTAAAATAGACATTTGATTCAGATGACCACTCCCTTCTTCTCAACAAACTTAACTGTGATATCTTACCTTGGGTGCAGAATTACCTGTCCAACAGTACTTTCTACCTGCTCAACCATTACAATTACTAATTAATATGTACTGTTAACAAAAGTGTCCTTCAAGGTTCTGTATTTGGACCCCTTCTCTTATCTTTTTTCATTAATGACCTTACCTGGAATTCCCTCATACCTAGTGTATAATAAATGTGTCTTAACCAGCACCAACCAGTATCAATTAGCATTTTATCCAGTAAACTTCAGGACGACTTCAATACCATTTGGAACTGGCTTCAAAATAAGCTAATGCGCAAAATTCAAAAAAGAACTGTAGTGTTTTTTGATACTCCAAAAGTTACGTAACGCCCAAACACTAAATACCTATGACATGTTGGGCAATGTCCTGCCTTGCACTAAATAACAAAAGTATCTTGAACACACCTTTGATCAAAGTCTCACTTTCATTTCTCATATGGTATCATGTAATAATAAAGACCTGACACAACTGAAAGCTTTTAGCAAGATCTCCAACCTACTTACACTTGAAATTAGATGAGCAATAATCATAAATGTTCTCCTCTCAAAACTTCAAAACAGACACCCCTGTGAGCACACTCGTCACACATTACAACTTTACTCCAAACAAGCAGGAATGAAATCCTGTGATTTACACAACTTGCTGTCAATAGGCAACACCACTGTATTACTCTAGAACCAAACAACTGGCTTTTTATCTCAGCCAGCACCTCCTTTCTTCTTAGCATCGTAATTTTCAAATTTCTTCATGAGAGGTATTGATCCCCCACTCCTCAATAAACTATGATTTATACACCAAAGTTATCCCTGCAGAAACAGTTATTAGGTTTGTGGACAATGGAGTAGTGTGTGGCAATTATTTAGTTATGGGATAGTAGATTAGGTAGTTCAATCCAGTTTAGTCTCCAAAGGGCATAGCAGTGGTGGGCTCTGTAAGGATGATTAGTAGCAAATTGCTAGTTTATTGCAACATGTCTCTAATTTATTTATATCAGATTTTTGGAGCTGTGTGAAAATGGATGAGACGTATAGGAGGGTGGAGAACAGGTGTGTCCTGGCTATGGAATGTTGGCTTGTGCTGGTAAGGTAAGGTTTGGGTCTGTAAAATGTTCCAAGCTTTATGTGGACCTTTTTATGGATAGTGCTATGTGTTTATCAAATTTTAGGCAGTTATCTATTGTTACCCAAAGGAGCTTGGTGTGTTCAACAGATTCAAGTTTGGTTTTGTTGGAGGAATATATAATGAAAAGGGGCAGGAGGTTCTGTGTTTTGGTATGGGAAAATAGCATTAGATTTATTTTGTTAGGGCTGAGTATCAGTTGGTAGTCTGAGAGATAGTTTTCTATGTCTAAGAATGATTTTTGGGTTCTTTCTAGGAGTTCCAGGTTTGAACTCAGCAGATGAGGGTAGAGTCATTCGCATATTGTATAATGGAGGCTAGGTGGGTGGCTGTCCTAAGTTTGTTTGTAAAGATGGTAAAAAGTAGTAGACCAAGGATTGAGCCTTGTGGCACACCAACTGAGACAGGTAGTAGGGAAGAGACATCATTTTACCACCTGAATGCTTACTGTTGGTCAATTAAATAATTATGAAGACAGGATAGAGCTGGGTGTGAATGATTTAGGGAGGCCCATTGAGTCATTTTAGATGTGATACTGTGTCGAGTGCCTTAGACATGTCAAGAAACATGGAGGCTATTTGATGGCCCTTATTTCTGAGCTCATCAATAGTGTTGGTGAAGGTAATTAAAGGTGTAGTGGTGCTGTGCTTGGATCTAAAGCCATGTTGGCTATTGGAGAGCAGGTTATTACTATCTAAGTAGTTAAAGAGTTGTACACGAATACATTTTTCGAGGATCTTGGCCAGAGGTGGTCAGTAATTTGAAAAGTCTGTGTAGGAGCCACCTTTGTGCAGAGGGATGATATGAGAGATTTTCTAGATCCTGGGGGTATATTGTTCTGATATGGACGTGTTGATAAGTATTGATATGGGGTAAGATATGGAATCTGCTGCTAGTTTGAGAAATTCATTTGGAAGGTGGTCAGTGGCAAGAGTTGTGGGTTTAAGTTTGAACAGAAGTTTTTTGAGTGAGTTTGAATTGGAGTGATATAAAATTATTTAGGGCAGGTTTCTGAAGCAGTTGGTATTAAGGAGAGTGATTTGCTGTCTATTTTTACACGGGATAATACTGAATTTATGAAATGGGAATTAAACTGTAATGATATACTGTCTTTGGTATTGGTGGTGGTTGATGATGAAGTAGTGATTTGACTAGGACTGAGGAGCTCTTTTATGGCTGTCGAGAATTTTGGGGGATTATTGATGTGATTTTGATGAATTGAAGTATAATAAGCTTTTTATCAATTTTTATTTTATTTTTTGACATAGTTTCTGAGTTGCTGGTATGACTCATAGGAGGTTTGTTTTTTGGTCTCTTGATATTGTGATCAGGCAGTTTCTTAGTTTGAGAAGTTGTAGGGTGTCTTTAGTAAGCCATGGTGGTCTCTTTGCTTTTATCTGAATCTTTCTAAGGGGTGCTTGGTGATTTAGTGTATATATAGGAAAGTTTTATTGGAGTAACTGACTGCAGAATCGATGCTGAGATATTTTAGAAGGGTCCAGTCACATTGTTTAAGAAAGGAATTGAAGGTTTTATTGGAAATTTTTTTGTTGTGGGTGTGTTTGAATATAATGTTTTTTTGAGGGTATATGTACTTCCTAAGTAGATATATGGGATGATGGTCACTAAGGCTATCTGGGAGGCATCTGGTGAGGAAACTGACTGAGGGCCTATTTGTTAGTGTCCAATCAAAAATGGATTTTTTTATCTCTCCGATTGTTGATCCGGGGGTAGGGGCAAGTATTAGTTGGGAGAAACCATAGAGATTAATAAAGTTGATAGGGTTTTCGGATGAATAGGCAGACCAGTCTAAGTTGAAGTCACCCATTATAATAGTTACATGGTGAAAAATGGAGGTAGACCAACTCAGAAGATTTTCAATAGTTGTTGTGCTGTTGTTTGGAGGCATACCTGTCAACTGTACTGAATTTCTTGTTTTTTACCGGTTTTGAGTTCAAATAATG